>NC_136790.1:57619679-57639679 GCF_951216825.1 Electrona antarctica | reverse complement strand
CGAGGCGTGTAAGCAACGCGCGCGCGCGTGTGTGTGCGCGCGCCTGAGTGCAGTGCCCGGTGCCGTTCCACACCCCCACAGGGAGGGCAGTGCCCGGTGTGTGCGTGCAATGACCTCCACTGATTTAAAAAAAACTGATCATTTACACCAGGGGTCTGCAACCTTTTTCACATGAAGTGCCCTGTTTTCATTTTCATGATTGTCAGTGTGCCATATATATAACCATGACACCACATCAAAATTAAATATTCCCAACTGATTTTGATTGTCCATAGGATACACATAACCTTAGAAATATAGGATGTAATGATTATTAGACTCAGAGCAGTAGCCCACCTATGTCCCAGAATTCCTCCCCAGTCATGAGTTAGAAGTTTGAATGAATGTACATTATTACATGGCTTGGTTGAATGCTTGATTCTGATTGGTCAATCGCTTAATTCAGCTGTGAATTATGTGTCGATAATAAGCCTATCTCACAGAATTTCCCCGCCCCCCTAAATACGCCCCCTTTCGGGGTTAGTGGTGATAGCGTGACGTCACTCCATAGACGCTACATGTTAACAGAGGTAATTTAAGAAGTCTACAACTTTTGTTTTCTCAAGGTAAGGTTTGTTCTATCTGTTCGACCTGATTTACCATCTTGTTTGCTTCATAATAATATTGGTCTGTCACATTTTTACATTAGAAAATGTACTTAGATTCTCCAGAGAAAAAAACGTGTAAATGCTCATGTTAAAGACACCACTATTTACCGGAAGTGGGCGTGGAAAGCGGGCTGTGAGATAGGCCTATGACCGCTAACAGACCGCTTCCTAATCAAACCCTCTGAGCACCAGCTGTGCGGCTGCGCCCCTCTTGAATTACTGCTGTTTCCAACATGACAGCCATGTAAACACACACACACACTAGTGACACACAATGTCATTTACAGCTAAACATTGCTCTTAAAAATGTTTTTGAAAACATTTGAGCGAGAAATAGACGAAGCAGGACCCGAAAATGGATTCTATTTGATCAACTGACTTCCTTGTTTTCCGACAGTGCTGCAGCCCTGCAGCTGCAGACGCAGCCAGCGCGAACTTATGGAATACTTTTTTTGTTGTGTTTTGGGTCAATGTATTAATTTATGTTAGTTAGCCATGTAATAAGCGGGATAATATCTGGCTAGGTGGTCATTGTCGGAGATAATTCACCGACAGGGAGTGTAACCATGCACCGAGGCGAATACCTAGCCAGATATTATCCCTTACATATGTGCAGGAAGTAATTTGTATATGTGAGTGGACTTATTTGAACTGACAAAACCTTTTTAGGAATATTTAATTAAACAAAAAAAAAACTTCTCTGTCACACAGTGTGCCAGTGATAACCCTCCCCTGTGCCAATGTTGGCACCCGTGCCTAAGGTTGCCTACTCCTGATTTACACATTACACACACACCCCAGAACCCCGACTGCCGGGCTATAATGTTGCATTACGTACAGAAGCAGCTCATTCCCTCTGAGCTTCAGTCTGGGGGGTTTGGAGCTTCAGTCTGGGGGGTTTGTATTTAGGACAGCCCAGTTTGTTTCTAGAGCCTGGAGTAGAAGACAACCCCAGCTCTTCAAGCAGGTACATGTGTCTCCTGTCACAGGCCTAATGGTGGATTGTATTTTATGGTATTTTATTTTATGTTGTATATTATGTAATCTGCCTCGTAAGGATCTGTAAAAAGTGTCCTGTAAGTCCATATGGGCTGGGCTTCTTCGGAAGCATGACACTTAAATAAAGAATCAATCAATCAATCAATCACACAACTAAAAACCTCTAAGAAACGGCAACCCTTTTAATTCAAACAAAGGACAAGAGCTCTACGATTTGCTCTGTTTAAAGGAACATCTTAAGTGGTCTTAAATGAGTGGAGCGACTGTGGCTCTGTGGCTCTCTTAGACAAATCATGTATTTCTAGGGGCTCAATTTTCGTCACCTCTAAACCCCTTATCCCTAAACCTCTTTGCCTTTTTTTTTTTACTATTTTGAAAAACATTTTTGAGTAGTTCAACTAGCCGATCTACATGGACACGTTGTGAGCTTGTAGACTGGCCATTTTAACTATTCAAAAATGTTTTGCAAAATAGTGAAAAAAGGCAAAGAAGTTTATGGATAAGGGGTTTAGCACTGATGAAAATGGAGCCCATAGTCTCTCTCTCTGTCTGGTTTCTAATGTATTGTCTATGTCTCTCTCTCTCTCTCTCTCTCTCTCTCTCTCTGGTTCATAATGTATTGTCTGTCTCTCTCTCTCTCTCTCTCTCTGGTTCATAATGTATTGTCTATGTCTCTCTCTCTCTCTCTGGTTCATAATGTGTTGTCTATGTCTCTCTCCCCACCCACAGGGGGTCTGTTCATAAGGAACACGGACCAGGAGTATACTGCGTTCCGATTGGCCATCTTCCTCCACAACACCTCCCCCAACGCCAGCGAGGCACCGTTCAACCTGGTTCCCCACGTCGACAACATCGAGACGGCCAACAGCTTCGCCGTCACCAACGCCTGTGAGTCTGTCTGTCTGTCTGTCTGTCTGTCTGTCTGTCTGTCTGTCTGTCTGTCTGTCTGTCTGTCTGTCTGTCTGTCTGTCTGTCTGTCTGTCTGTCTGTCTGTCTGCCTGCCTGCCTGCTATACTTCCTCTCTCTGCTTTAAAGATCCTTCTCTTTTGGGGTGTTTTTGAGGGGGCCGCTCCCCCCCCACCACCCCCCCCCCCCCCCCCCCAACGCCTGTGATTCCAAAGTTTGTCCGCTCTGTTTTTTCTATGTTTTAAAGATTGTTCTCTGTCGGCGGGGAGTGGGGCGGTGGGGGGTGTTTTGGAGGGGCCGCGTGCTAGCGTGACTGTAGACGACCACATCATGTCAGTGTCCGAAATTGGAAAATCGTTGCAGTTTGTTTATTAGCAGAGTTCAACCTAATGTCACCCGAGTGGATTAGTAGGAGAGTGGCGACACTAGCATTGACTTCCACTGTAACAATGGAATGAGGAAGTGCTCATTCTATCTCAATGGGATAGTTCCAGCCACAGGAGCAATGTGTGGAACTATAGCCCATAGGCACCCCGCTTTGTCTCAATGGGATAGTTCCAATGTGTGGTGGAACTATAGCACCCCGCTTTGTCTCAATGGGATAGTTCCAATGTGTGGAACTATAGCCCATATAGCACCCCGCTTTGTCTCAATGGGATAGTTCCAATGTGTGGAACTATAGCCCATGGGGACCCCGCTTTGTCTCAATGGGATAGTTCCAATGTGTGGAACTATAGCCCATAGCACCCTTGTCTCAATGGGATAGTTCCAATGTGTGGAACTATAGCCCATAGTCACCCCGCTTTGTCTCAATGGGATAGTTCCAATGTGTGGAACTATAGCCCATAGGCACCCCACTTTGTCTCAATGGGATAGTTCCAATGTGTGGAACTATAGCCCATAGGCACCCCGCTTTGTCTCGAGTGAGCGAGTGTGAGTGAGCGAGTGGCCGAGTTTTTGGGGTGTTGGGGTGAATTTGGCTCTCGGGAGAGGTTCTAGGAGAGGTGCTGTGTGTCATGTGTTTGATTGATTGAAGTATTTATTAACAGTTTGCAGAATTATAAGTACATATCAAGCACAACTCAATACAAAACACTGTAGAGCTCTGACGGTGTTGGGTCACATGACACATGGTAACTGGTACCTGGTATCGGCCAGATGTCTTCACACCCTGGCAGTCGCAACGTGTCTGTCTGTCTCTCGCTGTGTGTGAATGAACTTAAGGCTGCTGAGCTTTGAGCTCTGCAGCTCTGGGGCTCTGACAGCTACTTTATCTAAGTCATGGCAGAAGACTGTGGTGTGTGTGCGTGCGTGCGTGCGTGCGTGTGTGTTCCAGTGGCTCGTGGAAGATGGGATGTTCTGTACAGTATTTCTTGTTCACCCAGGGTGGTGATGTAATGTGAGGCGTCTAAGCAACGTGTGTGTGTGTGTGTGTGTGTGTGTGTGTGTGTGTGTGTGTGTGTGTGTGTGTGTGCGTGTGCGTGTGCGTGTGCCTGCAGCGCACTAGATTTCCGATCAACAACGCACCGGGTGCACCTGAATAAACCCACGCCCAGACCAGAGAGAGCACACCAGTGCTGCTCCTTGTGGAATCTGCGTTGGGAACGCACCCCATGTGTTAGAACAGCATGTCGCGCTGCGACGGGTTGTGAGCTTGTAGATCTGCTGTTTTTCAGACAGTGTGACTCTCTCTCTCCCCTCCCTCCCCCTCCCTCATAAAACATGTCTGGCTTGGCCTGCGTTTTTTTTTTCAATCTATTGTGCACGTGCACGTGCATGCGTGCCATTAGAAAATCAATGGCTAAACTATGCACAGCATTGTGTGTGTGTCAGATAGTGGGGGGATTGAGTACAGGCCTGTCTTTACACTAGTATATTGTATCAGTACTGTATTATACACACACACACACACACACACACACACACACACACACACACACACACACACACACACACACACACACACACACACACAGTCACACACACGTTATTCGTTTATACTTTTAATGTTTGTTTGTGGCTTTTGCTTTTTATTTTATATTTCCATGGTGGGACAGACAGTAGGCTATCTCTATCCGCATGTATTACCATGTGTTGTTGCTTCGTGTGTGTGTGTGTGCGTGTGCGTGCGTGTGTGTGCGTGTGTGTGCGTGCGCGCGCAGTACAGTGTATGTGTTTTTCACTGAAGAAAATCATAGGAGGCTAAAATGAAGTGTGTGAACGAGTTGAACGGACACAGCAGCTTCATTGTAGCATGTTACCAATGATTACCAATCAATCAATCAATCAATCAATACTATTAGCCGTGGGTCTCACAGGGGAGCGATCCATAATAAGGAGGAGAGGCAACGTGAGGAGAAAACAGTCTGTCAGTGTTTCAGTAGCCTGGGGTCCACCTATGGACCCTAACCCTACAGGTACCCTACAGGTAGCCTGGGGTCCACCTACGCTTTCTATGGCAGAGGCAGCCGGGAGAATCTAGACGCAGCTGCGCGACATGAGACTAATTAATTAGAGCGACAGAGTGTACGTGTGTGCGTCAATTTAACAAAGGTGCAGACGATCAGAAATCAGCAGAGAGTGAGCGACGTTACAAGGAGTTACATTGGTGTGGACTGGCCTTAAAACTGTGTTGTTTGCAAGGAGTTGCAACTACTTAACATCATATATAAAGGGTTAAAAATAAAATAGCCTCCTATAACACAGACAGACAGACAGACAGACAGACAGACAGACAGACAGACAGACAGACAGACAGACAGACAGACAGACAGACGGCTTCCCTCTCAGGTTCCTGATAGCCCCCGGGGCTATCATTGATTGGCCCATGTAATTCTGCACTCATTTGGGTTGGACCAATCAATGGGCTGCAGCAGACTGGCTTCCTGTGTCTTTGCAGCCCATCTGCTGGACGGAGCGGAGGTGGAAAGTAACAGAGTATTTAAAGTATAACAAAGTATTTGAGTATTTTAGTACATTCTGAGGTATTCGTTCTTCACTTGAGCATGTCTCATATTATGTACTTTTACTTCTACTCCACTACATCAGTGCTTCCCCAGGGGTCCTTTTAGGGAGTTCCAGGGGGTCCCCAGCTTGGAACCAAATGGACACTTATGGGTCTGTAACTCTTGAGAGTGTACCATTTGTACACTCTCAGAGTTAAATTAACATTGATTTTACAGTATAAATTGGGGGTCCCAGAGATAGAAATTTCATTAAATGGGGGGTCCGTAGACTAATGTATGTCAAACTGGGGGTCCTTGAAATTAAACAGGTTGAGAATCACTGCTAGAGCTGTAAACATCTTCTCTTATGGGGGTCCCTGGCATATCTTTTCAAATGGGGGTCTGCGGGGGGGCCGGGCTAATTAGTGTCAATTTGGGGGTCCTTGACGTGAACAGGTTTGGGAACCACTGCTCTACATCTCAGAGGCTAATGTTGCACTTTTACTCCTACTTTTATTTGAAAACTTACTTTGTGGATTTTGATTATTTTTTACAAAACATAGATTAACCACTTAACCACCAGACCTACAGACATTTCGACCATTTTGAAATAGCCGATCTACAAGTCCACAATGCGTCACAAGTAGTCAAAACGAGTTGCATATCAGTGGCTGATGGATTCACGATGAGTTAATGAAATTACAGAGGAGGCGTTTGCAAGGTGAACACAGAATTATGACAGCACTAAAGACTCCCCATTATGCAAGTTAATTTAATACAATTTGATACCAGTCCCTGGGTGGAATATGTTTTCAAATGGGGGTCCGCGTGGCTGATTACTGTCAATTTGGGAGACAGACAGACAGACAGACAGGCAGACTGGCAGACTGGCAGACTGGCAGGCAGACAGACAGACAGACAGACAGACAGACAGGCAGGCAGGCAGGCAGGCAGGCAGGCAGGCAGACAGACAGACAGACAGACAGACAGACAGACAGACAGACAGACAGACAGACAGACAGACAGACAGACAGACAGACAGACAGACAGACAGACAGACAGACAGACAGACAGACATGCTGTGATGCTCACCATGGTTGTGTTAAATGCCAGTGAAGGTGTGAGGATGCATTTTACACACTGTGTTGTAAACCTGTCATGGAGAGGAGCCGTAGCGTTTTACTGGGCTCAGGAATCCATGCCGGAGGACACACCGTTGTAGCACGCACGCACGCACGCACGCACGCACGCACGCACGCACGCACGCACGCACGCACACTCGCACCGCACGCACCGCATGCAATGCTCGCACACAATGCACACATGCATGCACGCAACGCAGACATGCACGCAACGAACGCACACACACATGCACGAAACACGCGCACGCAACGCATGCACGCATTCCAAGCCTCTCCACACATGGTGGGCATTCTGCCAACATAATGGTATAGGCTACATAAAGCTCTCTCCCAGACCCAGGAGCTGTTCCATCCATTCATCCATCCATTCATTCATCTGGTTCTATCTAGGGCTATAGTCTATATTTCTCTCCCAGGAGGTGTTCCATTCATCCATTCAATTCAATTCAAAGGGCTTTATTGGCATGAGAAAACATACGTTTACATTGCCAAAGCTCAATACAACAATACAGCAATACAATCAAAACAAAAATGATGTACATTTGAAAGTCAGAATCTTCAATAGATCAATTTCTATCTACCAAGATCACTGGATGCAGGTATAGTGCAGGAATATACACAATGATTAGTCTTTAGGGTGGTTGTGTTCCATTTGATATCCTTCTCCTATCACAGCAACTCACAAATATTGCTGCTGTGTTTGCACATTGTTGTACTTCGCCCAGCAGATATGGGAGTTTTTTGTCATTGGTCATGTTTTCAAAATCTCCGTGTGTGGGTTGTAATCTGTGGGAAGTATGTGTCTCTGATGTCTTGGTACAATGGACAGATGGTTAGGAAGTGTAGCTCGGTTTCCACTTCATTTTGTGTGCAGTGGGTGCATAGTCTGTCTTCTCTCGGGATACAGGTCTGCCTATGACGGCCTTTCTCGATCGCGAGACTGTGCTCACTGAGTCTGTACCTAGTTAAGATTTGTCTTTGTTTTGCGGTCACGGTGCTCAGGTATTCTGCCACTGCGTATTCTCTGTTTAGGGCCAGATATAATTCTAGTTTACTCTGCTTTTGTGTTGCTTCATTCCAATTGATTGGCTGAGTCCCGTGGTGGGAGTTCTGCTCAGGTTTGGGTGAATATTAAGTAGCCCCCCCACCCCCTCCCCCTCCCCCCTTCCTGTTACAATGAGACCATGTTTATAGAAAACACAAGGTCTCATTTCACTCTATACAGGGGGGAGGGGGGGGGGGGGGGGGTTGGGGGGGGGGAGAGAGAGAGAGAGGTGAAAAGCCCCTTGGCATGACGACATATGTTATGTAGACCAGGGGTTCTCAACCCGTGGGTCGCGACCCCCCTCGGGGTGTCGCCAAATTATTTTGGGGGGCTCCCCAAATTATTATTATTTTTTTTTGCAACTGAATGGCTGGAAAAATGGTACACATACAGTACATGCATAAACTTTCCTTAATGATTATATCTGGTTTCAGTATTCAGTATTTTCTCTATTATTACTCGCGCAAGCGAGTAATAATTTCGCCCAGGACTATGCACCGTCCCAGGAAATGACGTAATGACTACTTGTGCCTGATACGGCAGTGGTGCCAGATTACATACATGTATACATAGGAGCATTACCTCTAATCCTCCCGACACTAAAACATATCGTCATTACGTCATCGAAAACCAATTACACTCTGGCATTGGGACCTTTAATCCACATCTTTATTACGTCATCATTGAGAGCTAGTCATCATTGAGAGCTAGCATATAGAGAGCTAGCATATGACGCCAGTTATACCCTGCCGATATGCTGGGACGGTGCATACGCATCAAAAGTAACCACAGTATACCACTAATCAATTTACAAATTACATATACATATACATAGAGGCATTTCATGTAATCCACCCGACATTGATCGAGATATACGTCACCATCGAAGGCATTGGGTCCTTTTATCCACATCTTCATTGAGAGCTAGTCATCATTGAGAGCTAGCTATACCAGTTATACCCTGGCGTCATATGCTGGGACGGTGCATACGCATCAAAAGTAACCACAGTATACCGCTAATCAACTTACAAATTACATATACATATACATAGAGGCATTTCCTTTAGTCCACCCGACACTGATCGAGATATACGTCACCATCGAAGGCATTGGGTCCTTTAATCCACATCTTTATTACGATATACTTCATAATACTACTTTTTTACGTGCAAAAAGTAGGTACGTAGCAAATTGCTAAACCTAATAATTCAATATTCTAATTGTTCTTTCAAAGAGAAGCTGAGATTTGACAGTTTGTAGCGGTCTACAGTACTTGCGCGCTCTGTTTGCGCACTAGTAGGCCATTTATGGCAAGGCGAGCAGTGACGCACAATGAATTAGGCTTAAAATAAAACAGAGATATACAGTAGCTGCAGAGGATAGAGAGGAGCGGATTGGTATTTTATTTAACAATTAAACAGCGCCTGAAACAGGCATTAGCCTACCTCTCCATCAAATGAAAAAATATATAATCCAAACTCCTCTGTCAATTGTAAACGAACGGTAACATGAATGAACTCTTCAAGCCTGACACTTGTCAGAAATAAAATCAACCACGGTTGATTTGATTGATCATAAAGTTAATGTGAGTGTGCGCATGGGAAAAAGCGATGCGATGCCGATGGAGAAATCCCACATAGTTAAGTTACCTCATAGTCATGCTGCATGCGCTGTTGGTCGATGAAGAATTAGAATCCAAGGTTTATGGTTGAAAGTATACCATGATTAGTCAACTTTAAGAAGAGATCTGCAGTCATAGAGCTCCGAAGTCTGACGTCACTTTCAGTAGAGGGTGTCAATCTCCAGGTTCATGTATTTGTTTTTTGCATTGAGATCCCCAAACGGCGATTTTAGGTCGCTTCATATAAGAACTGTGTTTGAAAAATAAACCGACCACCTCGGCGTTTCTGTCAGGGGAGTGGCTGTGCGTCGTTAATGATGTCCATTCATATTTGATACAGCCAGTTTCTAGAGAAAATGGAATTAATGTGACCGCAAAAGCCTTGAAACTACATATGAATGCAATGTCGCTGAGCATATACGTCACGCCCAGCTGTCAACATATTGTGTTCCTGAGATTCCTCGTTGACGTAAGCTCAGCTGGTGGTGACTCGACTCGTACTAACCACGATACATTATATATCAATAAAATAAAAATAAAAATAAACGTAATTAACGTTCAGTTTCTGTTGTGCGACGGGCTGCGGGCAGAAGCAGCCTACCCGGAAATGTAGTCTCTGGGTTGTTTGGCTCGTTTCTAACGCTTATTTTGTTACTCTTTGGGTATATTTGTACATTTCCACCTTCAGTCGATGCTTCATATCCATATGAGTGAAAAGGCCCGGGTGATCGGTTTATTTTTCAAACACAGTTCTTATATGAGGCGATCTAAAATCCCCCTATGGAGAGTACAATGCTTATAAAAACATACATGAACCATGGCGCTCACTGCCCTCTACTGGTAGTAGAGGGCAGTGACGTCAGGACTTCGGTGCTCTATTGTGCTGCAGACAGTGCAGAGTGAGAGCAGCTCCGCTCTGCTAATTGATCTGACATTTGGCAACTTGACTGGCATTACAGTAATTAGTTATTTGCCAGCACCTGCTCCAATATAGGCCTAAATCAAATCAAACTTTATTTATATAGCACATTTAAAACAATAGAAGCTGACCAAAGTGCTGTAGGCCTACAGGCGCACAGACAAAAAGAACATCATTAAAAAAAAAACACAGCCAAATAGTAGGCTACATAATACGATAATCGTATAATAATACGATCAGGTGCAATTAAATGCCAAAGAGAAAGCATGCAAGCATGGGACCAAAATGGAACGCTTTTTTAAAAAATAGAATAATCGATTTTTTATTTCAAGATCGATTCCCGTGCTTATCGAACGAACGTCGATTAATACATTTTTTTTGGGTCAGCCCTAGTCCCCATGCAGCCCAAAACGTTGAGGACCCCTGCTGTAGACGGTCAGATACCTGTTCCAACCAGTTCCTCTCACCTCCATCACTGCACACGTTCTGTGAAGGTTCCTACCCTAGGGCAGGTGTTCCCAATGTGGGGTCGTCTGGGGACCCCAGGGGTCCTTGAGGGAGTTCCAGGGGTCTAGGGACCCCCAGGGGTCCTTGAGGGAGTTCCAGGGGGTCCCCAGCTAAATGATAGTAAGGAACCAAATGGACCCTTATGGGTCTGTAACTCTGAGAGTGTACAAATGGAACCAAATGGACCCTTATGGGTCTGTAACTCTGAGTGTGCACAAATGGAACCAAATGGACCCTTATGGGTCTGTAACTCTGAGAGTGTACAAATGGAACCAAATGGACCCTCTCAGGTCCATTTGGTTCCATTTGTACACTCTCAGAGTTAAATTAACATTGATTTTACAATATAAATTGGGGGTCCCAGAGATAGAAATGCCATTAAATGGGGGTCCGTAGACTAATGCATGTCAAACTGGGGGTCCTTGAAATTAAACGGGTCGAGAATCACTGCTAGAGCCATAAAGATCTTCTCTTATACATGGGGGGGGGGGGGGGTCCCTGGGGGGGCCCTGGGGGGTCCCTGGCGTATGTTTTCAAATGGGGGTCCGCAGGGATAATACATGTCGATTAAGGGGGTCCTTGACATGAAAGAGTTTGAGAACCAGTGCCCTCTAGCACTAGCATGTCTGAAGAAAAAAGGGACACAAGTAGCATGTGCTTAAAACCCATTTTGGGCGGGAACCCCTTTTGGTGTTGGCATTATGTCATGTTTTAGCTATTAAAAAATAGCAGATCTACAAGCTCATAGCGCGCAGAGGCGTCTGGGAGAAATGCGAGGCCCTGTGCGATATGTCGGGGGGGAACAATGTGGGCGTGCGTTAGTGCGCGAACATTTTTTGAATTAATTAATTAATTAATACTTACTTTTGCCTTCACTTTCCTATTTGTTATAAATATTAAGTATCACATTTGCTTGATCGATCGTTGATCGTTTGTGATCGATCAAAATTCAAAATTCAATTAGAAAATTGTGAAATCATGACACTGACTGACTGGACAGAGAGAGAGAGAGAGAGAGAGAGAGAGAGAGAGAGAGAGAGAGAGAGAGAGAGAGAGAGAGAGAGAGAGAGAGAGAGAGAGAGAGAGAGAGAGAGAGAGAGAGAGAGAGAGAGAGAGAGAGAGAGAGAGAGAGAGAGAGAGAGGTCCATGCGTGACTAATTATTTGAAATAAAACCTTTTTTGTCCACACACAGTCCTACATGACAGCATACCTTTTCACTTCACTCGAGTGACGAGTCGTTTTGTTTGTGAGCGGGAGCGGTTGTGCACACAACTAGCCTACATGTGTTCAACTTGTTTTTGTTTCGTTTCCATTGTGTGTATAATTCGACTGCGTTGCGACCGCAGCTTAAATAGGTGAAAAATCACTCGCAAGTGCGAGGCCCTGTGCGGCGGCACCATTCGCACTACCCAAAAAGCGGCCCTACACGAGTGGCGTGCTACGAGCTTGTAGGTCTGCTGAGAACGACCGACATAGAAACATAGCTTTTTCAGAAAACTGTCAGGATGTAGAAGACATTTTTAGAATCTGATCTCAGGTCAAAATGGGTTAAATTCATATTTAGAAAAGGTTTCAGATGTGAAACATTTCTGAGATGATAGAATGCTGATGGTCATGGAAGAGGAACCTACCGAAAGCTTCATGGGCCAAAGACAGTGGCGTGCACAGATAGACACTAGGGGGTGCTAGAGCACCCCCTGCCCTTTTGGCAATGTGCCCTTTTGAAAAGAAAAAGAAAAAAAAAACATTTTTTTCTCTCTTTTTTTTTTTGGATTTTTCAAAAATAGCAGACCTACAAGCTCATAGCGCGCCACTCGGTGGCGCGCTATGAGCTTGTAGATCTGCTATTTTTCAATAGCTAAAGCATAACATAATGCTAACACCAAAAGGGGTTCCCGCCCAAAATGGATTAAGGCAACCGGCCGGTTCCACGCGCTGCACAAGGTGCCCTTTTTTAACTTGAGCACCTGCCCCTCTAAATGTCTGTGCACGCCACTGGCCAAAGATAATCAACTTCAAAATAATAAAAAAAAACTGAAATGACCTCTCAGACATGCTAGTGCTAGGGGACACGGGGAGAACATGAAAGGAACTCCACACAGAAAGGCCCTTTCGACAAGGGATGCACTGAGCAGCTCTATCTACCGTTCACAGCGTTCCACAACTCACACATTCATGGCCTAGACATAAAGGAGAGAGAGGAGGAGAAACAAATGACTTTTTCAGTCATCAGATCAACAGTCAACAACTCTGTTAATTCCCCTATAATATAATATATGATGAAAGCCTATTGATTGAACGGTGACTGTGCCATTGTTGCCTCGCCAAAGCGCCCCTACCTGGGGAATTTAGGCAAAAAATACAACAAAATAAATAAATAAAACGCCATGTTTGGCGCGCAGGCATTGTTATCAGAGCCAGGTGTAAAGATAGTTTGTTATCAGAGCCAGGTGCAGATTCTACCGAGAATCAGAGCTGAGGGTCTTTTCAACCTGCAGTTTTTTCCTGTCTGAGACCAGCAGTGCTGAGTCATCTGCGAACAGGAACAAGTTGCAGTCACAAGCTGATGTCATGTCGTTTACATATAGTAGGAACAGTAAAGTCCCTAGTATGCTTCCTTGTGGAACGCCACAGCTCACTGGGAAGGGGGGGGGGGGGTGTGTTCCGTTCACCTCCACCATCTGTTCTCTCCCCTCCAGGTAGGATTGCATCCAGCTCACTGATGTGCTATCAAATCAAAACCAATTGCTTTCAGCTTGTTTACCAGTATAGAGTGGTTCACCAAATGGACCCTTTTCAGATTTAGTGTAAAATGAAACCAAATTAGAGTAACATTATTGTCAAACATCTGTACAATCTAATTCACAAAGAGACTGAAGAAGTCTACACAATTAGAGAATGTAGCGTAATTGTTCTGTATTGTCCTAATGGTGCCAACATCAATACAGCATGGAACTGTGGACACAGTTGCAACGATAACAAAATATTATTTAGTTTTGGATCATCTGACTCAAATGCTGAATAAATAATGAAAACCACTCTCTTGAGGGCAGGCAGGCAGTCAGGCAGGCAGGCAGGCAGTCAGGCAGGCAGGCAGGCGCGCAGGCGCGCAGGCAGGCAGGCAGGCAGGCAGGCAGGCGCGCAGGCGCAGGCAGGCAGGCAGGCAGGCAGGCAGGCGCGCAGAAGCGCAGGCAGGCAGGCAGGCAGGCAGGCAGGCAGGCGCAGGCGCAGGCAGGCAGGCAGGCAGGCAGGCAGGCAGGCAGGCAGGCAGGCAGGCAGGCAGGCAGGCAGGCAGGCAGGCAGGCAGACTCTTACTTTGAACTTCCTCCTCCTTCATGTAACATGGCTGGCTCTTACTTTGAACTTCCTCCTCCTTCATGTAACATGCAGAGTAGAGTCCTCCCGTGCTCTGCAGGATAGAGAGTTATTCTGAAAGAAAAGAAAAGAAAAATAACTTTACATCTTGAACCCTGTTGTTGTTCTGAGGTGAACATTCCACGGGAAACAGGCGATCTACAAGCTCTCAACGTGTCGCATTTTGACATACAATTTACAATGTAGTCGTTTATCAGACGCTCTTAATCCAGAGAGACTTACATTAAGCAAGAACAAAAAGCATGGCCGCATGACATGAAATGTTGAGCACCACTGATATTTTTGGGGTCCTCAGCACCACTGATACAGAAACAGAAACTTTCGACGCCGGGTCTAAATGGGTTAATGGTGATTTTATTCTCTCGGTACGACGGAACGTCACGCACGCACGCACACGTGCACGTGTCTACACGTGCGCATCGCAGCATGCACACAGAACGGGGGATAAAGCCTATAAGCCGATATTGTTAAATAGTGTATGAGAGTTTTAGACACACAACCACAGAAGTATAGCACTTAAAATAACCAGACAAAACTTCTTTACCGCACTGCAGTATAGCCAAACTGAAACGGCTTGCTTTGGACGAATGAATCTGTTCTTTAATGGAGGAGGAGGAGGAGGAGGAGGAGGAGGAGGAAGAGGAGGAGGGGGAAGAGGAGGGAGGAGGAGGGGAGGGGAGGGGAGGGGGAGGAGGAGGAGGAGGAGGAGGAGGAGGAGGAGGAGGAGGAGGAGGGAGGGAGGGAGGGGAGGAGGGAGGAGGAGGGGGGGGGGGGGAGGAGGAGGAGGGAGGGAGGGGAGGAGGGAGGAGGAGGAGGAGGGGGAAGAGGAGGAGGAGGAGGAGGAGGGAGGAGGATGCGTTCTTGATGAGTGTAGAACAGCCAGCCAGGGTCTAGTCCCAAGTCTCAACACACGCTGCTGGAAAAGGAAGATCAGCATCAACATACAACTTCAATGTACGGGAGGCACACAGTGCTGTAAATGTTACAGTGTAAAATATCATAATAGATGGTTGTGTTGAGACTCTGGACATGACAACACACAGTGATGATTTAGGCCATGTTATCAGCATGGTGTTGGTCCACTGACAGTAAAAACTTAACACTGGTTTCAACACAGCCATCTTTTTGAGTGGTGTAAACCACTCAAACACACCATGGCTTTGTTAGTTTACGTGTCTGTCTGTTCGTACCAAAGAATTAGCATGGTTGCTATGGTCACCCAGTTCACACGGGTGTGATTTCATTACGTCAGACATTACGTCAGACTACAGCTGATCAGTCTATATAAGACCTTACACCACTCAGTTCACACGGGTGTGATTTTTAGAGTACATTGTGCTTCAGTATGTTGACAAGCTTCATGGAGATGCTAATTTTCCTTTCCAGCTCGATTTGGCACCTGACCACAGAGCCAAAACTACTAGTAACTGGTGTACTGACCATGTATTACTGTGTTAAAACTACTAGTAACTGGTGTACTGACCATGGTATTACTGTTAAAACTACTAGTAACTGGTGTACTGACCATGGTATTACTGTTAAAACTACTAGTAACTGGTGTACTGACCATGGTATTACTGTGTTAAAACTACTAGTAACTGGTGTACTGACCATGGTATTACTGTGTTAAAACTACTAGTAACTGGTGTACTGACCATGGTATTACTGTGTTAAAACTATAGTAACTGCTGTACTGACCATGGTATTACTGTGTTAAAACTACTAGTAACTGCTGTACTGACCATGGTATTACTGTGATAAAACTACTAGTAACTGGTGTACTGACCATGGTATTACTGTGTTAAAACTACTAGTAACTGCTGTACTGACCATGGTATTACTGTGATAAAACTACTAGTAACTGGTGTACTGACCATGGTATTACTGTGTTAAAACTACTAGTAACTGGTGTACTGACCATGGTATTACTGTGCTTAACTGACCAGCCAACTGGCCTGACCTGAACCCCACAGAGAATCTAGGTTGTATTGTCAAGAGGAAGGTGTGAGACATAAGATACAAATTAATTTACGGCTGTTATCAAAGCAAACCTGGGCTCCCATAACACCTCAACAGTGCCACAGGCTGGTCACCTCCATGCCACGCCCCATTGATGAAACGATTTGTTCAAAAGTAGCCCAGACCAAGTAGTAACTGTTTGACATTAATATACGGTTAAAACAATTTTTTTTGTAGTGGTCTCGTAAAATATTCTAATATTTTTAAATAGGATTTTTAGATTCTCATGAGCTGTACGCCATACTCATCAAGATTAAAACAAAAAAAGGTTTTACAGACAGACAGACAGTGAAGAAACCCTGGCATGGATTCAAGCACAGCAAGGAATGGATCCATTGTTTCTGGCAGTGATCCCAGTCCGGCAGGAACAGATCCATGCCATCCATTCAGTGGTGGACGGTGAGGTGAGGTGACCCCAGGCCTGGTCAGCTGTGTCCTGGCGACCGTCCAAGGCCTCTGACGGGAAGGGTACGGCACGGGTGATTAAAACAGATGTCATTATGAAAGCAGGGGATCATAGCTTCAATTGGACATATTGGTTGTTCAGTTTGACCCACCAGTTTAGGAGATATGGCTTATAGAGTAATGTCTTGCAGAGAAACAGCGAGTTGAGAAAACAGGCTTGAAAGGTTCACTTCTGTGGTCTCTAACATTACACCTAGCTACATGTTTAAGCCTTTATTTCATATTTACATGTCTTTTGTGGTCTCTAACATTACACCTAGCTACATGTTTAAGCATTTATTTCATATTTACATGTCTTCTGTGGTCTCTAACATTACACCTAGCTGCATGTTTAAGCATTTATTTCATATTTACATGTCTCAGCCCTGACACTTATTTCAGACATGCTCTAGTATGTGAAGAGTCTGCCTGTGCTATTAACTCATTTTTTGCATAAAATAATAAAAAAAGAAAAAACAGTTTTTCTCCTTTCCTGAACAGTTAGTCTTGCCACCATGATTGTGTCAAAAAGAGTCACAGATGTTGTGCCAGAGACCCCCTTTGTTGTTCCAGGGACCCCCTTTGTTGTTCCAGGGACCGCCTTTGTTGTGCCAGGGACCCCCTTTGTTGTGCCAGGAACCCCCTTTGTAGTGCCAGGGACCCCCTTTCTCACAGACCCTCCTACACCTCCAGTAGACTATACTGTAGCAGGCGGTCACCGTTGATCTGCATCAAGGTGTCTCATTCATTCCTGATGTTTCCAGCTGTGACGCTCAGCGTTAATTGGCAGCTTGTGTTAACGAGGTGTGTAAACTGTGAAGGTGTGTGCGCCTCGCGTGCATCTTAACACCCCGTGCAGCAAGGACGGAGTTCTCCGTTCAATCAATTAGTAACGCCCAGCCCTGTAGGGCTGATAACTGTTATCGCCCTGTAGGGCTGATAACTGTTATCAATCAAACAGGGCGATAACAGTGTTATCAGCCCTACAGGGCGATAACAGTTATCAGCCCTACAGGGTGATAACAGTTATCAGCCCTACAGGGCGATAACAGTTATCAGCCCTACAGGGCGATAACAGTTATCAGCCCTACAGGGCGATAACAGTTATCAGCCTTACAGGGCGATAACAGTTATCACCCTGTAGGGCTGATAACACTGTTTATTGCAGAGATTAAAACCCAAAACGCAGTTTATAGTTAAGGGACGCAATAAAACAACGAATTCTGCATCCACGGGATGCACTGCTGTATTACTGTACTGTTTTTTTTATTCTAGTTTATTTTGCTAGCTTTAGTTATCTTATAATAATCATTTAAATGCTGCAGTTAAATGCTGCAATTTGTACCCAGAACTTGAGGTGAAGAAAATTGACCCTATGGGAGCCAACCCAGGGCAAAGCCAGAAGGGGAAAGAAGCGCACCACCTATGTAGACGTGCTGCGGCGCGACAGCTTGGCTGACAACACTGCAGAGCTCAAGAACCTGATGTTGGATAGGAAATTGTGGAGGGCAGCGATCCAGGAATCCCGAGTTGGTGTTGGCTAGACCTCACTCTCTCGCAGCAACTAGAACTAGAAATGCTGCAATTTGTAAAAATGGCAAAATATGACTCCTAACGTCGTTGAAGTGGGACTCATAAAATGTCCCTGGTGGGACTCATCTAAAAGACCATCCCTGCATCCCGGGACTCATTACATTGAAAACCTATTTACATCACTGTATTGATTGTATATTTAGTATTTATTAACAGTTTGCAGAATTACAGTACATTTCAAGCACAACTCAATACAAAGACTGTTAACTGTGAGTGGACGACACCATAAAGCATTACACTTGTTTACAAGAGGGTCCACCTTGTTCAATTCATCAAAACATTTAGAGACGTACAAATAGACACTTCAAGTCAAAGAACAGAACAGGAATTCATCATAAAGGAGGTAAAAAGGGAAAATAAACATATACAGTGAGGGGAAAAAAGGGGTGGGCGGTGGGGGGGGATTTGAATTTCAGCCGTCCGTATAGGTGCCCTTTGAGAGCGGTTTTGAAGGAGTCTAGGGATTCTACGGGGGCCAGTTTCTGTAGGGCTGATAACTGTTATCACCCTGTTCTGGTGGAGAGGCAGAGAGAGGAGCAGGGATTGGGTAGGAGGAGGAAGGGGAGGAAAGGGTTAAGGCTGTATTGACACAGTGACATGTTAATCTGCAATGACTCATTGATATTCTGCACGGCACACTGACGCTGCACGCACACGCACGCACGCACGCACGCACGCACGCACGCACGCACGCACGCACGCACGCACGCACGCACGCATCATGCTTGCACTCTCTCTCTCTCTCTCTCTCTCTCTCTCTGAAGCAGCCTCATGCAGCTCTCTGTCAAACTGAGATGGTCAGACACACACACATGTGTGCATGCAAGCGTGCACGCATGCGCACACACACATGCAAGTGCACACACACACACACACATGCAAGCGTGCACACACATGCAAGCGTGCTCACACATGCAAGCGTGCTCACACATGCAAGCACACACACGCATGCAAGCACACACATGCAAACACACACGCAAGCACACACACATGCAAGCACACACACATGCAAGCCTGCACACATGCAAGCACACACACGCAAGCACACACACACGCAAGCACACACACACACACACGCAAGCACACACGCAAGCACACACACATGCAAACACACACGCAAGCACACACACATGCAAGCACATACACATGCAAGCACACACATGCAAGCTTGCACACACGCATGCAAGCGTGGCCGGGTATGCAAACGTGCACACTGTCAGATCCACATGTTTGGAGTTTGAGCGTCTTCCGGCTCTTTACTGTAACATACATTATGTTAATACAGTATGTTAATACTGTACTGTGTATATTTATATATATGATAATATGAGGGATGGTATAGCTTGTGGGTTAATGTCCGCTGTGGCGTACAGTACAGCACAGTACAATACAGCACAGTACACTCTGTACTGTATAAACACTGACTGATAAGGATGCTCACGCAGAGATGCCTGTGGTTTAAACCTTTTTTTTTTTTTACAGTATAGCGACTAAGATAAGACAGCCTACTAGTCTAAGATAAGACAGCCTACTAGTCTAAGATAAGACAGCCTACTAGTCTAAGATAAGACAGCCTACTAGTCTAAGATAAGACAGCCTACTAGTCTAAGAGAAGACAGCCTACTAGTCTAAGAGAAGACAGCCTACTAGTCTAAGATAAGACAGCCTACTAGTCTAAGATAAGACCGCCTACTAGTCTAGGATAAGACAGCCTACTAGTCTAAGATAAGACATCCTACTAGTCTAAGATAAGACAGCCTACTAGTCTAAGATAAGACAGCCTACTAGTCTAAGATAAGACAGCCTACTAGTCTAAGATAAGACATCCTACTAGTCT
>NC_136790.1:57607179-57612179 GCF_951216825.1 Electrona antarctica | reverse complement strand
CAGCATAGTATAATATATATGTATAGCTTATATGTATAGTGTCATTATATATAGATATGTTCTAGTTACGTTCTTAGCTTACGCATGTTTCTTGATAAATGCTTTTTATATATGTGATGTATTCCCATGCTTTTTGTTCTTGCTTAATGTAAATCGCTCTGGATTAAGAGCGTCTGCTAAATGCCTAAATTGTAAATTGTAAAATTGTCTACCGAGCAATCTTCGTTCCTACTCTCACCTATGGTCATGAAGTGTGGGTCATGACCGAAAGAATAAGGTCGCGAATACAAGCGGCCAAAATGAGTTTTCTTTGGGTGGCTAGCATCTCCCTTAGAGATAGGGTGAGAAGTTCAGTCACACGAGAGAGACTCGGAGTAGAACCGCTGCTCCTTCGCCTGGAAAATTACAGAGAGCCCTGCATATATTAACCAAATATACAAAAGAATTTTGACGGACTTCAAATACAATAACAATCCTGTTACACACACACAAACGCAATGCGCTATGGCAGGGGTGGGCAACTTTGACGATGGAGAGGGCCACTATATTATCCACACTCACTCCAGAGGGCCACCGTGCATGTTACTGTTGTAGCAAAAATGGCCGATCTACAAGCTCAAAACGCGGCGCGCTGCGACGCGTTTTGATCTTGTAGATCGGCTATCTTTCCTATATAACTTTATGAACTATTAACATAACTACATTGGACACAAAAATACAATAACATTTTAATACTAGTCATTATAAGTACTAGTCATTTAATACAAGTAATTAAAGCGGGTTTGGAATTGTAAACCACTGAAATCAATAATATATCAGTATTCTGATATTAGGCCGCATTAAGTGAAGGTGGGGGCTGCATGTGGCCCCCCGGGCCGCCAGTTGCCCACCCCTGCACTATGGGCTGTAAGAAAAAGGTGAATAATGATAAGAGCTCCCCTCACTTCACATGGGTGTGATTTTCTTTTTGCCCATGGATAGTTCGTATCACCACTTTCCAACGGCCTGCTGCTCACCTGTTTTTTTTTGCAGCAAATTTCGATTTTAGTTTTAGTCAGTAGTCTCTTCAATAGTTTTCTATTAGTTTCAGTCACATTTCAGTCACCCGGAATGTTTTCGTGTGGAATGTTAGTTGACTAAATGTCATGAGATTATAGTCGACTAAATCTGCAGTTGATTTAGTCGACTAAAATGTGTTTTGGCGGGCCTTGATGCCGTCGTAATGACTGATTTTACACTTGCTGAAAATAGCCGATCTACAAGCTCACAAAGTGCAACCAAGTGTAAAATGACTTATCCTGGATCTCTTGTCCACTAGTCCCTTCCTAACATTTAGTCATCATAGCTTTGTTTCCATTTAGTTTTCGTCACTGAAAAAAGGTCGACAGACATTTTTCGTCTTGGTTTTAGTCGACGAAAACAACACTGCTGCAGATGGAAATGAGCTTCTGGCTAACTCTGGCTCATTTGCATATGGCCGTGCTGATTAATATGCACGGCCGGCCCCCTGGAACATGCATAAATTAAGACGTACATAAATCATGCATCACACGTCGCTCTTAATGCAGAGCGATTTACAGCAAGCAAGAAACAACACACTGTAATAAATACAGTAGAAACAACACACTGTAATACGTCACATACAGAACCAACACACTGTGATACATCACATACATAGACACAGAACCAACACACTGTAATACGTCACATACAGAACCAACACACTGTGATACGTCACATACATATAAACAGTACCAACACACTGTAATACGTCACATACATATAAACAGAACCAACACACTGTAATACGTCACATACATATAAACAGAACCAACACACTGTTGTACGTCACCTACAGAACCAACACACTGTAATACGTCACATACATATAAACAGAACCAACACACTGTAATACGTCACATACATATAAACAGAACCAACACACTGTAATACGTCACATACATATAAACAGAACCAACACACTGTAATACGTCACATACATATAAACAGAACCAACACACTGTAATACGTCACATACATATAAACAGAACCAACACACTGTAATACGTCACATACATATAAACAGAACCAACACACTGTAATACGTCACATACATATAAACAGAACCAACACACTGTAATACGTCACATACATATAAACAGAACCAACACACTGTAATACGTCACATACATATAAACATAACCAACACACTGTAATACGACACATACATAGAAACATAACCAACACATTGTAATACGTCACATACATATAAACATAACCAACACACTGTAATACGTCACATACATATAAACAGAACCAACACATTGTAATACGTCACATACATATAAACAGAACCAACACACTGTAATACGTCACATACATATAAACAGAACCAACACACTGTAATACGTCACCTACAGAACCAACACACTGTAATACGTCACATACATATAAACAGAACCAACACACTGTAATACGTCACATACAGAACCAACACACTGTAATACGTCACATACATAGAAACAGAACCAACACACTGTAATACGTCACATACATAGAAACAGAACCAACACACTGTAATACGTCACATACATAAACAGAACCAACACACTGTTGTACGTCACCTACATAGAAACAGAACCAACACACTGTTGTACGTCACATACAGAACCAACACACTGTAATACGTCACATACATATAAACAGAACCAACACACTGTAATACGTCACATACATAAACAGAACCAACACACTGTTGTACGTCACATACATAGAAACAGAACCAACACACTGTTGTACGTCACATACAGAACCAACACACTGTAATACGTCACATACATATAAACAGAACCAACACACTGTAATACGTCACATACATAAAAACAGAACCAACACACTGTAATACGACACATACATAGAAACAGAACCAACACACTGTAATACGTCACATACACAGAAACAGGACCAACACACTGTAATACGTCACATACATAGAAACAGAACCAACACACTGTAATACGTCACATACATAAAAACAGAACCAACACACTGTAATACGTCACATACATAAAAACAGAACCAACACACTGTAATACGTCACATACATAGAAACATAACCAACACACTGTAATACGTCACATACATAGAAACACAACCAACACACTGTAATACGTCACATACATAGAAACAGAACCAACACACTGTAATACGTCACATACATAGAAACAGAACCAACACACTGTAATACGTCACATACATATAAACAGAACCAACACACTGTAACACGTCACATACATATAAACAGAACCAACACACTGTAATACGTCACATACATAGAAACAGAACCAACACACTGTGATACGTCACATACATAGAAACAGAACCAACACACTGTAATACGTCACATACATATAAACAGAAACAACACACTGTAATACGTCACATACATAGAAACAGAACCAACACACTGTAATACGTCACATACACAGGACCAACACACTGTAATACGTCACATACATATAAACAGAAACACACTGTAATACGTCACATACATAGAAACAGTCATCTAGGATCATTAGTAAACCAAGAACCTGTCATCGGTCTAACAGGAGAATATTTGTTATATAATATAATTTAACCGTTTGTTGCAAAAACACCATGACTCATGTGGATAAACCCCTCCAAATTACCTGACTTGAAATTGTAATTGTCTAGCAAAATTTGCGGGATGGGTCTGTATTTCCGAAGGTAGATGATATTCAACAGAATTGCATTGTTCTAGTAGCAGGTCAGTCTGTGACGTCAGTCATCTACGACACACCAACTCGGCCTACATGTGACATCGTGTCTACGTCACACGTAGGCCCGCTAACCTATATAAGTGCTGACCCACACAGTAGGACTGCATTCCTTCAAGTCATTCATTCAAGGTTTTCAGGACTGCATTCTTTTACAGGGAGAAATCTATAAACTACTGTGTGAAATGCTTCGTTGGGCGGTGCACCTAAAAGGGATTCCAGAGACTCCGTATGATGCTGCTGTAGCAGTGGACCACAAAGTGTACTGCTTTAGAGGAGACTTTATCGAGTCTGAGCGTCGGACTGAAGTGCATGTCTTCAACACAGTGTCTTTATGCTGGACCAAGTTGCCCCCAGAGACACGTGGAAGAGGAGAACGCCCCCTTGAGGTTCACCCCATGACCACCAGCCGCACAGCTGTGCTGATCGACCCTTTCATCTACATCTGGGGGGGAAGGACTGACACAAGGAACTACAGAAACGTGCTTTATGCATTTGATGTCGACGACCACAGAATGCTCACACCCAAGGTTTCTGGGACTGTTCCACAGGGGAGAAACGGCCACTCAGCCTGTGTCGTTGGGAAGGTCATGTTTATCTATGGAGGATGCAATATGACTCTGATGCAATATGACACTGATGACATCTACAAGTTGGACACCACCACGATGGTCTGGACTTTAATTAACACCAGAGGAACTCCACCTACTGATACATCGTGTCGCTCTGCCACCGTCATCGGGACAAATATGTTTATATTTGGGGGCGGTTTATATGCGTACGGAGTCAGCTACAACACCATCAGAGTGTTTGACACAGAGACCAACCAATGGTTGAACACACCTTCTGCACAGCCTCTTCCAGAAGGACGCTACGGTCATTCAGCCTTTACCTACAATGGAGAGCTGTACATATTTGGTGGCAGGAACCAAAACCAGACCTTCAATGATATGTGGAAATTCAGTCCAGAGACCTTGACCTGGAAGAAGGTTGAGTCCAAAGGAAATGTTCCATGTTTAAACTCAAGATGGAGTCACATGGTATTCTGTTGCATGGTGGGAGATCGTATCATCCTATTTGGAGGGTATAGACCATACAACACATTCAATGATGACCTTTATGTCTTAGACTTGAGTCCTAGTCTGAAGACCTTATGCAAGCTGGCAGTTATTCAGTACGGTCTGGATCAGTCTGAACTCCCAC
>NC_136790.1:57567179-57602179 GCF_951216825.1 Electrona antarctica | reverse complement strand
TTTAATCCATGTGTCGGTAAACCCGCTATTTGTTTAATGTGTTTAATTCGCAGTTTTTTAATAATTAAAAAGAAAGAGCGGATTTGTGGCGGGCCTGGTGACGAGGCCGTCGCGTTATGACGACGAACCCGGAAATCAAGCAGCCATGCTCTGGGCTGCTAGGGCTTCTGGGAAAATGAGTTCAATGCATGTGAAAGGTGGGTTTGTTTGGACTACAACATGCTGTGGAGGCTGTGTTCGTTTCGCATCGTAATGGTGGCTGGTTTTTCTCTTCAACATCATTTTCCGCTGGATTTTCGTGAAAATTCGGTAGTCTGATTATATTAATCTATAGCCCTTAAAGTGTTAATATAATTAGAGAGGACTTTTCTGTCTGGATGAATGGGCTGTCTATGGGAAGTAGCACCTAGGTAGCAAGATGGCTGCGGTCTGAATATGGCCAATTGCCCACTTTATTTACACAGGTTGTCCACCATATTTTCTGAGCCGTGCTTTTATAAGTCATTATGAGCACCGGGTCCATACAGCCCACCTCCTGAGCACCGGGTCCACACAGCCCACCTCCTGAGCACCGGGTCCATACAGCCCACCTCCTGAGCACCGGGTCCACACAGCCCACCTCCTGAGCACCGGGTCCACACAGCCCACCTCCTGAGCACCGGGTCGGTTGCAGATAAGACATTGATCTGTGAATGAACATGTTTTTTTTTTGCCACTGTGTATTTTGGCCCGAAAATGAAAAGAGAAGATCTCCCCAACCCCAGAGAGAGAGGGAGAGAGAGAGAGAGAGAGAGAGGTAGAGAGGGAGAGAGAGAGAGGTATAGAGGGAGAGAGAGGGAGAGAGGGAGAGAGAGGGAGAGAGAGAGAGAGAGGGAGGGGGAGAGAGAGGGAGAGGGACAGTGGAGAAGAGGGAGAGGGACAGTGGAGAAATATTTTGGATGTGTTTTGACACTAACGCTCACAGACACACACATACTTTTCTTATTACATCCAGTCACGGTAGAGAGATGGGGGGATACTGCAGTGTACGCACGCACGCACGCACGCACGCACGCACGCACGCACGCACGCACGCACGCACGCACGCATGCACACTTATATTGGCCTCTCTTCAGTGGTTCTTGGGGTTTGTTAATGTTCCATTTAACACCCTGAGCGCACGGGACGGAGGTCTCCGCTCTATCAATTAGTAACGCCCGGCGCTCAGGACGGAGATTGATCAAAAGGACGGAGATTTATTGATATCAAAACCGATCACATCACAGGCTGGGAGCGCCTGTTGGGCAACACCATTTGGTTCCTATTTTTCCGGTGGGACGTCATCGAAAAGGTTCCCCCCCATTTTAGCCGACGATATCGAAAATCTTAAAACGTGAATAACTCTTGTTCTAAATCATTCCGTCCAATTCTAAGCAAAGATTATTTGTTAGACGGCCCACCGCAGTCCCGTCGCTAGTCGCGGTAGAATTAATCATAGCTCCCGTTGTTGTCGATCGCCTCTTGAGTGTTTTGGCTACATTTAGCTGCTTCAGCCACAGGTCACTGTAACGTCTTCTACCTCTAGGGGTCACTGTAACGTCTCCCACTGTGATCATTTTGTAAATTAAATGCCTCATAATAATCTTAATTCAGCGTTTATATGTTGGTAGCCTATAAAAAGTCCTTCAGTTGACTGACGTCTGGGGACCCCCCCCCCCAGCACCACGCAGGGTCCCTCCCTGTGGTCCCCAACCCGCATGTTGAACCACTGGTCTAAATATGGTCAGCGTTTCCTCCTAATAGAAGCTGCTCTGCAGCCAGGCTGTGGTTAATTAGCAGGTGGTTGAATCCATTCATCTGAAGCGAAGTTAATTACATCCCGTTTTTAAAATAGAACTCTGTCCTCTGGAGCTCTGTGTGTCAAAGAGGGGTCCAGGGACCCCCGGGGGTCCTCTGTGGAACTCTGTGTGTCAAAGAGGGGTCCAGGGACCCCCAGGGGTCCTTGAGGGAGTTCCAGGGGGTCCCCAGCTAAATTATAGTTTATAAGGGTCCATTTGGTTCCATTTGTACAGTGATTTGTACAGTGATTGACATCCATTTGTACATTACTAGAATTTCGCCGCCCTTCGGGCGGCTCATCCTAGTTCCGTTGCAGCGCAATGGGAAGAAGGAAATTGCGAGATTTGACAGACTCCACTTCATGTTTCAGCTGTGTTTTTAAACCCAGTATTGTGCCCTTCACATGTATTAACAGATGGGTATTATTATTATTTGTTGTATTTTATTTTCACATCAAAGCAAATGAAAGTAATTTAAAATAAGCACACATGAAACTGCTTTGTACTGTTTTGGTTTACTTACAATAAGTTAGTGTTTTTGGAAACCAAAAGATGTTGAGAATGGAGCAGAACATACTGTAGTATGTTTTTGTGGGGACCTTGACTGCATTATAGTAGGCCTACAATATTTTGGATTGCAGTGACCCCACATTGTTTCTTCGGGAACAATATTTGTAGTTACAATGAGGGCTACATGAGCCGAAGGGAGAGAAACACGTCGCCTCTCTCCAGTCCGTGCGTATGTTGCTGCTGGTGGCTGAATAACAACGGATCGCAGCGGTGACTGACATAAACGCACAGTTACAAATCAGAGGCACTTCAATAAGAAAACTCAACTAATAACGCTTGTGTGTGTTAATCTGCCCGATGCTGACGTTAGTATATAATGTTTAGATCGTTTTCCTCTTGTACATGCGTTTGTGGGCACAGTGGCAGGGGGTGAAAAGCCGATTTGTCCCATGGTGTGCACTGCAAAACATGCTGAAATCAAACCCCCCCCACACACACACACACACACACAGTCACAAATCCTCCACAGTGTGATTACGTGTCTGCAGTGACACTGTTGCGAGGTTACAATGAGTCCGTGGTGTGGTGAGACTGGGAAAGGAATACATCGCGGAAGAGCTTGGCATCCGACTGCGCGCGTTGTGTCGATGAGATGGGCGCGTTGGGAAATACCGCGGCGAAGCACACTCGCCTATTAGTTTGCATTGCATTTGCACAGTGCGCTCAGTGCGATATTAGCGAACGTGGCCGTTGTGTGTGTGGCTGGCTGCGTGGGGATCGCCATGTGAGGGGGCTAGCCAATAAGGGGCCTGTGTTGCATGTGGAGAATTGTGTAGGTGAGTGTGTGTGGTGTAGCCGAAGGGGGGGGTTGAGAACATGAGGGGGATGTAGCACAGCAATCGGTGACCCCTACATTAAGCTGTGTTGCTCCCATCATGCAGTGCAAATGCGTGTTGTAGCAACCGTAGCCAATGGGAAAACAGGATGCAGTGTTGCCAGGTCCGCGAATTGTAAGCGAGTTGTAAGTAGCGTGTTGAATGGCATTTTTTCTGGGCTAGTTTTCATAGACCTGGCAACAAATTAGGCGGGGGTGTCGGTGCTTGTGGCGTGTTTGTGTTTATTATTGATATTGATGTTGTTTGTGAGTGTGGACGGGAGGCGGCTTTAGTGGCAGTGCAATGACAGTGTTTACGCGGGTGTTGTTGAATGTGGTCGTGCGGCGCGACATGAGGAGATAGCCGTGGATCGACGCGGAGGGTAAGGCTGTGTCGTGTTAGTGTGTTGTTGCAGTGTGTGTTGCAGCGTGTTGCAGTGTGTCAGTGACGTAGTAGCTGGTGCCTTTTGTTCCTGTGCGTGCGCTTGGGCACATGTTTTCAAATGTATAATAGATACATTATTATATTATACAATAATTTTTTTTTACACATTTTCAATATAAATTGGGGGTCCCAGAGATATAAATGCCATTAAATGGGGGGTCTGTAGCCTAATGCATGTCAAACTGGGGGTCCTTGAAATGAAACGGGTTGAGAATCACTGCTAGAGCTGTAAAATCTTCTCTCATGGGGGTCCCTGGCATGTCTCTACAAATGGGATTCTGTGGGGCTGATTAGTGTTTGGGGGTCCTTGACATGAAAAGGTTTGGGGACCCCTGGTTTACAGTATCATTTATGTGTTGTCGTTGTCGTGTATCAGAGGGTATGTTTTTATTTATTTTATATTTCTCAGGGCTTTTGTTTTATGACGAAGAGGCTCGTGAATAATTCACCGTGTTTAAAAACGATTCGTCACAGGAGCGGAAAGAACTCTGGTTTAAGATCATTAGCCTCCAGACAGTGTTTCACACACACACACACACACACACACACACACACACACACACACACACACACACACACACACACACACACACACACACACACACACACACACACACACACACACACACTGCAGTGTCATGTAGAATAGGTCGTTCTCTCCTTCTCTGGTTGTTGTTAGTTATGTTTTTCTTATTTATTTATTTTTATTGAGGGCCGTTGGCCCCTCCCCCTGGCCCCTCCCCCTGGCCCCTCCCCATGGCCCCTCCCCCCTAGCCCCTCCCATGTCCAGCTTTTGAGGGTCTGTGTGAACACAAACATTGGCTTGTGATTGGCTGATCACCCCATAGGGATTATTTGATTGGCTGAGCAGAATACATGTATGTTGAGGATAAAAAAGTGAGGGCCAAAAGTGATTTGCCGGAATGACATTTGTGATGATTTGATTGGCTGATTCACACAAGTGTGATTTTTAAGAACAAGGAACCATGTCATGTCGGTGGCCGAACGGATTGCGGAGCGGTCTTGATACCGGAAGGTCGCCAGTTCGAATCAGCGGTCCGACACGTTCAAATTACCACCGCTGAAGTGCCCTTGAGCAAGGCATTGAACCACTACCATGAAATGTTCTATGAGCAGGGCCTGGCTGGAAACAAGTTCTTGAGCTTAGCCCAGATACCCTGGGTAAATATAGTAACTTTGCTTTGCTTTGCTTTGTCGTACCGTGGCGGTGCCACCGTTTTTTTCAAATGCATGCATGAAGGAAGCATGAGTTGAAGTCCGTTGCTCTCCCCAGGTTGGTGGAGGGTGTGTAGAGCCCAGTCCGTTGCTCTCCCCAGGTATATATATATATACAAAAAAAGAACATGACCTTTTTTGGGCAAGTAGAACATGACTTGTACCTTGTCCGACGGGCAAGTGGCTCTGAGCCCTTCTAGTGCTAACCCTGGGTATATATATATATATATATATAAAATAGTGTCTACTACAGTGTGTTTTTTGTCGAAAGATTTTCATCGAGTACCTTTTTTCACTGACAAAAACAACGTAAAAATGAAATAAAAACTATAAGCCATGATGACTAAAACTATGACTAAATATACTGACAATTTCGTCAACAAATAAAAAGTAGACTAAAATGTTAGGAAGGGACTAGTGGACTCATACTTCTTACTTACTTCTTACTTAGTCTATAACTATAAGTGTGTGTGTCTAGACTTGACTGTGTTTCCTTATTTATAAATGTATTTATGTGTGTATATTTTTATCCTTAGTGAGCTGCGGTGTGACGTCGTAGAGTCTCAGACGTGAGTTGATTTAAAGTGACTGGACACGTTGAGTTGAGTTGAGTTGATTTGAGTTGAGGTGACGTCCATCTCCAACGGCCTCTTTCCTCTGTGCACGCACGCACGCACGCACGCACGCACGCACGCACGCACGCACGCACGCACGCACGCACGCACGCACGCACGCACGCACGCACGCACGCAGACCAGAGGCTGCACTGCCAGCTGTTCTGACCAGGTAGTCACGGTACACATTTAGTAAGAGCATGCGTGCGTGACTGCGTGACTGCGTGCGTGCGTGCGTGACTGGAACAACATATTTTTAGATGGGGGTCTGCGGCCGAATACAGATAATTCTGGGGGTCCTTGACATGAAAGTGGTTGAGAACCACTGACATAGAAACATAGGGTTTAACCCTGTGAGAACCACTGACATAGACACATAGGGTTTAACACTGTGAGAACCACTGACATAGAAACATACAGGGTTTAACCCTGTGAGAACCACTGACATAGAAACATAGGGTTTAACCCTGTGAGAACCACTGACATAGAAACATAGGGTTTAACCCTGTGAGAACCACTGATATAGAAACATAGGGTTTAACCATGTGAGAACCACTGACATAGAAACATAGGGTTTAACCCTGTGAGAACCACTGATATAGAAACATAGGGTTTAACCCTGTGAGAACCACTGATATAGAAACATAGGGTTTAACCCTGTGAGAACCACTGATATAGAAACATAGGGTTTAACCCTGTGAGAACCACTGACATAGAAACATAGGGTTTAACCCTGTGAGAACCACTGATATAGAAACAGAGGGTTTAACCCTGTGAGAACCACTGACATAGAAACATAGGGTTTAACCCTGTGAGAACCACTGACATAGAAACAGAGGAACAGAGGGTTTTCAGAGAACAGTCAGGACAGTCTGCGGTTAGGATGGCTTCGGGTCCTTTGTAATTCCACCAGCTTTGCTGACACAACGTTCGTAATTTTTTCTCTGAGGAGCCTCTGTAGACGCACGCACGCACGCACGCACGCACGCACGCACGCACGCACGCACGCACGCACGCACGCACGCACACACTGGAGAGTTTAATTCATGTGGAGTCTGCTCTGTCGCTCTGACACACACGGCTAATGTGACAGATGTGTGTGTGTGATGGTGCACACACACACACACACACACACACACACACACACACACACACACACACACACACACACACACACACACACAAACACACACACACGCTGCGTGTCTCATGGTGATTTCTCACTGTCTGTCTTTCACACTTCCTGTCATTGTGTTGATCAGCCAATAGGATGTCAGAACAGGTCAGCTCCATATATGGAGATCTAAGAGTGGCAGTGTCTTTGAGTGTACAGGGTTTGATGAGGTGGTGGCAATGGTGACCCAATGCCCAACAGCGCCATCCAGGGGCCTAGGGGGGGACAAAAAGACGTCTGCAGTTAATGAGTTAATAGGGCTGCGTGATTAATTATTGAAAGTAAATAAAACTCTATTTAATGAATGCACTGTTCCAGACCTCAGGCCACTGAGACAGTCGGTGGTGGAAAGTAACTAAGTATTTTTACTTCTTCTACATCCTGACAGTTTTCTGAAAAAGCTATGTTTCTTTGTCAGTCGTTCTTCGACTTTTCAAAAATAGCAGACCTACAAGCTCGTAGCGCGCCACTCGGTGGCGCGCTACGAGCTTGTAGATCTGCTATTTTTCAATAGCTAAAGCATAACATAATGCTAACACCAAAGGGGTTCCCGCCCAAAATGTTAATCAATATTATACGAGAGGGGGTTTAACGTCATGAATGCACGCCTGCGATGCTGCAGGAAAGCAACACAGAAGTGCAACCACCCCCTCGAGTGTAATGTTGCAATTATACAACAGTTAAGGTGGTTGCACACCGGCCGCGTTTTTCGGAAAACCGATGGAGAAACGGCGCTAAAAATCTGAATTCGCATCCGATTCGCGCCCGGTGTGTGGAGACCTTTACCCTTAAAACTAAGAAAATCGCTGAAAAAACATATTTTTTTAATGACAGATGTAGTCACTACGACCACAAATGTCCCAAGAAACTAGCTAGCCTAGCCACCTAGTCTGCTGTGCTCTGGGAGAACAGAAACTAGCTAGCCTAGCCACCCAGTCTGCTGCGCTCTGAGAGAACAGAAACTAGCTAGCCTAGCCACCCAGTCTGCTGCTCTCTGGGAGAACAGAAACTAGCTAGCCTAGCCACCCAGTCTGCTGCGCTCTGGGAGAACAGAAACTAGCTAGCCTAGCCACCCAGTCTGCTGCGCTCTGGGAAAACAGAAACTAGCTAGCCTAGCCACCCAGTCTGCTGCGCTCTGGGAGAACAGAAACTAGCTAACCTAGCCACCCACTCTGCTGCTCTCTGGGAGAACAGAAACTAGCTAGCCTAGCCACCCAGTCTGCTGCTCTCTGGGAGAACAGAAACTAGCTAGCCTAGCCGTCTGCTGCACTAACAGAAACTAGCTAGCCTAGCCACCCAGTCTGCTGCTCTCTGAGAGAACAGAAACTAGCTAGCCTAGCCACCCAGTCTGCTGCTCTCTGAGAGAACAGAAACTAGCTAGCCTAGCCACCCAGTCTGCTGCTCTCTGGGAGAACAGAAACTAGCTAGCCTAGCCGTCTGCTGCACTCTGGGAGAACAGAGCAGCTGAATTATTTGTTTTGATCAGGTGTGGAGCGGTGCTCGTTTGAACCACGGCTAGAAGGCTTTTTCAACCAATCAATCGAAACGACCTGTTGTATAATTGTACTTTACTTGAGTATTTCCAATTTCCAATACTTTTACTTTCTACTCCACTACATCTCAGAGCCAACATTTGTACTTTTACTTCACTACAATTATTTGAAGACTTTAGTCACTAGTTACTTACCCGTCTGTAAAACAACTGCCCTTTTACCCATCTGTAAAACAACTGCTCTTTTACCCGTCTGTAAAACAACTGCCCTTTTACCCGTCTGTAAAACAACTGCCCTTTTACCCGTCTGTAAAACAACTGCCCTTTTACCCGTCTGTAAAACAACTGCCCTTTTACCTGTCTGTAAAACAACTGCCCTTTTACCCGTCTGTAAAACAACTGCTCTTTTACCCGTCTGTAAAACAACTGCCCTTTTACCCGTCTGTAAAACAACTGCCCTTTTACCCGTCTGTAAAACAACTGCCCTTTTACCCGTCTGTAAAACAACTGCCCTTTTACCCGTCTGTAAAACAACTGCCCTTTTACCCGTCTGTAAAACAACTGCCCTTTTTCCCTGTCTGTCAAACAACTGCCCTCTCCTTACCACCAATGCAACATTTACTATGGTGAAAGAAATGCAAATGCCCTCCTCTCCTTTCCATGCCATACCGGAAGGCAGTGTTCAGGAGAATTGTGTTTTTTTCCGAGGTCTCCTGAACTTGGAACACAGTATTTTGCTGAACTTGGAACACAGTATTTTACTGAACTTGGAACACAGTATTTTACTGAACTTGGAACACAGTATTTTACTGAACTTGGAACACAGTATTTTACTGAACTTGGAACACAGTATTTTACTGAACTTGGAACACAGTATTTTACTGAACTTGGAACACAGTATTTTACTGAACTTGGAACACAGTATTTTGCTGAACTTGGAACACAGTATTTTACTGAACTTGGAACACAGTATTTTACTGAACTTGGAACACAGTATTTTACTGAACTTGGAACACAGTATTTTACTGAACTTGGAACACAGTATTTTACTGAACTTGGAACACAGTATTTTGCTGAACTTGGAACACAGTATTTTACTGAACTTGGAACACAGTATTTTAATGAACTTTGAACACAGTATTTTACTGAACTTGGAACACAGTATTTTGCGTTGAACAAATTTGTTTAGAAATCCAACTTGCGACTAAATCGTGATATTACACTGAGCTGAAGGAGTTAAAGTCCTTCTGGACTTTATACTTGTAATGGGAGTATTTCTACTGTAAAGTATTGACACTATATATTTGTAATAAGAGTATTTCTACAGTAGAGTATTGACACGTTATACTTGTAATAAGAGTATTTCTACAGTAAAGTATTGACACTTTTACTCAAGTGTAAAAAAAGAAAAAAAGATGTGTGTGAATATGGATAAGCTGTGAACAGGGGGAGGGGGGCGAACGAGAGCAGCCACTGCAGAGAGAGAGAGAGAGACAGAGAGAGACAGAGAGAGACAGAGAGAGAGAGAGAGATGGGGGGGGGGGTAGAGAGAGAGAGAGGGAGAGAGGGAGATGGGGAGAGAGGGAGGGAGAGAGAGAGGGGGGGGGGGGTAGAGAGAGGGAGAGGGGGAGAGGGGGAGGGAGGGAGAGAGAGAGAGAGGGGGGGGTAGAGAGAGAGAGAGAGAGGGGGGGTAGAGAGAGAGAGAGAGGGGGGGGTAGAGAGAGAAAGAGAGGGAGATAGGGGGGATAGAGAGAGGGAGAGAGAGGGAGAGAGAGAGAGGGAGAGAGAGATCAGATAACATATAAAGGGTACAGTAGCCTATAGAGAAACCAGTGGAGTAGAAACGGAGAGAGAGACAAAATGGTGCAGCAACACAATGCTCTGAGGCATCGCTCTGCTGCACTCTGAGAGAGAGAGAGAGAGAGAGGGGGGGGGGGGGAGAAAGAGAGAGACAGAGAGAGAGGTGGAGATAGAGAGAGGGAGAGAGTGAGAGAGAAGGGGGAGAGAGAGAGCGAGAGAGGGGGGAGAGGGAGAGAGAGAGGGGGAGGGAGAGCGAGAGAGACCACATCAACAACTCCACTGTGTTTCTCCTTGTGCTGTACAGCGGTATATCGCGGCAAAAGAGAGCCGATCTACAAGCTAACAGGGCGACGGGACGCCATGCCATGTGAGCTGGTAGATCTGCTATTCTCCCTGTAATGACGTAATGTCCAAAACCAGAGCTAGTGTAGGGTGGTCGTTTCACATCCTCGGCCAGCAGCTGTGTTCCCATAGACCATATGCACATGGCGGCCATCTTGTTCCTATAGACCATATGCACACTGCGGCCATCTTGTTCCCATTGACCATATGCACACTGCGGCCATCTTGTTCCTATAGACCATATGCACACTGCGGCCATCTTGTTCCCATTGACCATATGCACACGGCGGCCATCTTGTTCCTATAGACCATATGCACACTGCGGCCATCTTGTTCCCATTGACCATATGCACACGGCGGCCATCTTGTTCCCATTGACCATATGCACACTGCGGCCATCTTGTTCCCATTGACCATATGCACACTGCGGCCATCTTGTTCCCATAGACCATATGCACACTGTGGCCATCTTGTTCCCATTGACCATATGCACATGGCGGCCATCTTGTTTCTTTTGACAGAGAGAGAGAGATAGAGAGAGAGAGATAGAGAGAGAGAGAGAGAGAGAGAGAGAGAGAGAGACAGAGAGAGAGAGAGAGAGAGATAGATGTCTGCTAATAACCCCACACGGTAACTCGGTCACTTCTCGACCGTTTCGGACGCGGGGCGGGGCTGGCACCCTGGGCGCATTCCTGTGGGTCTGGAACTCCCCCCCCCCCCCCCCCCCCCCCCCCCCCCGGGGACGCCCACACGGTGTTGCACCACTCGGTTCACACAGGTGTGATTTTTCTGCTTCATTAGAGCTCAGATCGACACTTCTGTTTTATTAATGCGACCGAAGAGAGTTTCTCCTCAGGGGAAAAATAATAATGAAACGATTTGGAGACGACCTCCGAGATCTGAAGAGACGTCGAAGTGAAGGTCGCTCGTCACGCATCCCATCGATACGAGGCGAGGGCGGCGGGCGTACCCGTCAATCAAAAGCCTGCCGCGTCAATCAAAAGCCCTCCGTGTCAAGATCTCATGCCTCCATACAATTATGAAGCCGTCGCCTTGATTGAAGGACGGGCCTCGGCTGATTGACGGCCGGAGTCTTTTTTTATTTTTTTCCCCAAGAAATAACAGGAATTGCTGCTCACCCAACGATCGTAAATCATTTGTGAGTTTGTTTCGCATCGCTGAGCACATGCAACTGGGTGAACTGCTAGCAATAAAAAGAGCATGATGAACATATATAAATACATCACATCAGTAAATAGAAAGCAGTAGAAAAAGGCATGAGTTAAAAATGTACAATACATTTTATTAACTTACCATTTTTTGTTGAGTCCATTTTGCTTGGAGTTGGAGTCATGCCTGGTAAATATATATGCACTGTCTGCAGAATTAAAAAGTAAAAGCCACGCTGGATGCAGATCGCCACAGCCGGACTAATTTAATTAATTCCACCCGGCACCCGGCGACTGTTGTATTGCAGACTGGACACTTTGGGGACAGGGTTTGGAACCAGGGACACTTGGACACTTTGGGCAGACTGTTTGGAACCAGGGACACTTGGACACTCCGGGGAGTGGGTTTGGAACCAGGGTCACTTGGACACTTTGGGTAGTGGGTTTGGAACCAGGGACACTTGGACACTTTGGGGAGTGGGTTTGGAACCAGAGACACTTGGACACTCCGGGGAGTGGGTTTGGAACCAGATAAATTATGCCAAAGATACAGAGACCAAGACAGAGACAGAGACCGAGACCAGAGGTGCACTGGGAAGTGACCAAACAGAAGAGGGCGCCAGAGGGACACAGTTCTGCCGCCGTAGCAGTGGAGAACGAGCTGTACTACTTTGGAAGTAAACACGACGACAACGAAGGTTTCCACATTGATGTTCACGTCTTCAACACAGTGTCTTTATGCTGGAGGAATGGAGAGAGGACCTGCTTTATGCATTTGATGTCGACACCCACAGATGGTCCAAACACAGGGTTTCTGGGACTGTCCCAGAACACAAGTACGACCACTGTGTCTTGGGGAAGGTCGTGTTTGTCTATAGAGATCGGACCTACCAGCAGACTGGATACACTAATGAAATCTACAAGTTGGACACCACCACGATGGTCTGGTCTCTCAGACCCACAAAGCTGGCCATTGGAGGGGCGTTCCTTTACATACAGTGATACTCAAATCCGACCAATGGGAGCTGCTGCTGCAGTCATGTGACCATGTGTGACGTCAGCCGATTGGTTAGTAGCCGTGACAACAGTTTGTGTTTGTGTGCGTGTGATGATGTCATCAGAGTGAGTCTGAGCACCCTCTATAAGATGTGATGATGTCATCAGAGTGAGCCTCTATAAGACATGATGATGTCATCAGAGTGAGCCTCTATAAGACGTGATGATGTCATCAGAGTGAGTCTTTATAAGACGTGCATTTTCCAGTCCTGACTATTGAAATCTCTCTAGAGGATATTAAGTCCTTTGAGTTGCAGCAACTTGTTTTCAACGGGGTCCTCGTTAGGGCTTAGCCGTCTTGCACAAGGACACTTGGACACTTTGGGGACGGGGTTTGGAACCAGGGACACTTGGACACTTTGGACAGAGGGTTTGGAACCAGAGAAATTATGCCAAAGGGACAGAGATGGAGACCGAGGCCAGAGGTGCACTGGGAAGTGACCAAACAGAATAGGGCACCAGAGGGACACAGTGCTGCCGCTGTAGCAGTGGAGAACGAGCTGTACTACTTTGGAAGGAAACACAACGACAACGAAGGTTTCCACATTGATGTTCACGTCTTCAACACAGTGTCTTTATGCTGGAAGAAGTTGACCCCAGCGAGGTCTGGAAGAGGACAAGTTCCCCCCAGGAGCCGGAGCCACACAGCGGTGCTGGTAGGAGATACCGTCAACCTCTGGGGAGGAGCATTGAGAGAGGACCTGCTTTATGCATTTGATGTCGACGCCCACAGATGGTGCAAACACAGGGTTTCTGGGACTGTTCCAGAGCGTAAGTACGGCCACTCAGCCTGTGTCTTTGGGAAGGTCATGATTATCTATGGAGGTTGGATCTACCCGCAGACTGGATGCACTGATGACACCTACAAGTTGGACACCACCACAATGGTCTGGACTTTGATTAACACCAGAGGAACTCCACCTCCTGCTACAGCAGGTCACTCTGCCACCATCATCGGGACGAAGATGTTTGTATTTGGGGGCGGGTGGTGTGGGTCGTACTACAACGCCATCAGAGTGTTTGACACAGAGACCAACCAATGGATGAACACACCTTCTGCACATCATCTTCCAGAAGGACGTGAGGATCATTCAGCATTTTCCTACAATGGAGAGCTGTACATATTCGGTGGCCGTAGCGGGATCAAGCACAGGAATCTGTGGAGATTCAATCCAGAGACCTTCACCTGGAAGCAGGTTGTGTCCAAGGGGAAAGGCCCGGTTCGAATGCATAGCATGTGCTGTTGCATTGTGGGAGATCGTCTCTTCCTCTTTGGAGGATACAAACGCGGAGCCACCACACCCTCTGATGAGCTGTACATCTTAAACTTGAGTCCCGGTCTTAAGATTCCTAGTCTTAAGATGTTATGTAAGATAGCAGTTATTCAGTACGGTCTGGATCATTCTGAAGTCCCACACAACATCAGGTGGGAACTGGCAGCCATGGAACTCTGTTAACTCTGTGATGTCTTTCTGACCCATTTGGAGATTTTGAAGTTGATTATTTTTGCCCTTGAAGCCCTCAGAAGGTTCCTCTCCCATACATTTTCTTAAGTATTCGATTCAAATCCTCTGTTTTCTTCCATACCTGGCCTTACTACAGTCATGACCTGAAGTCAGCTTGTGGTACCTGACCTTACTGCAGTCATGACCTGAAGTCAGCTTGTGGTACCTGGCTTACTACAGTCATGACCTGAAGTCAGCTTGTGGTACCTGGCCTTACTACAGTCATGACCTGAAGTCAGCTTGTGGTACCTGGCCTTACTACAGTCATGACCTGAAGTCAGCTTGTGGTACCTGGCCTTACTACAGTCATGACCTGAAGTCAGCTTGTGGTACCTGGCCTTACTACAGTCATGACCTGAAGTCAGCTTGTGGTACATGGCCTTACTACAGTCATGACCTGAAGTCAACTTGTGGTACCTGGCCTTACTGCAGTCATGACCTGAAGTCAGCTTGTGGTACCTGGCCTTACTGCAGTCATGACCTGAAGTCAATTTGTGGTACCTGGCCTTACTACAGTCATGACCTGAAGTCAGCTTGTGGTACCTGGTATCACCATGTTTATTTCACTATTTTATTTTTTATTTTAATTTTTTAAGATTATTTTTATTTTTTTGCACTAGCTGTATCGTTCGCAGCATTTTCAAAATGTGTTACATGATTGGATTCTATGCTGTACTGAGACAGACAGACAGACAGACAGTATGTGTCTCTGTCTTAGTACAGTGGACAGTATGTGTCTCTGATGTCTTGGTACAGTGGACAGTATGTGTCTCTGATGTCTTGGTACAGTGGACAGTATGTGTCTCTGATGTCTTGGTACAGTGGACAGTATGTGTCTCTGATGTCTTGGTACAGTGGACAGTATGTGTCTCTGATGTCTTGGTACAGTGGAGAGTATGTGTCTCTGATGTCTAGGTACAGTGGACAGTATGTGTCTCTGATGTCTTGGTACAGTGGACAGTATGTGTCTCTGATGTCTTGGTACAGTGGACAGTATGTGTCTCTGATGTCTTGGTACAGTGGACAGACAGTATGTGTCTCTGATGTCTTGGTACAGTGGACAGACAGTATGTGTCTCTGATGTCCTGGTACAGTGGACAGATAGTATGTGTCTCTGATGTCTTGGTACAGTGGACAGACAGTATGTGTCTCTGATGTCCTGGTACAGTGGACAGACAGTATGTGTCTCTGATGTCCTGGTACAGTGGACAGATAGTATGTGTCTCTGATGTCTTGGTACAGTGGACAGACAGTATGTGTCTCTGATGTCCTGGTACAGTGGACAGATAGTATGTGTCTCTGATGTCTTGGTACAGTGGACAGACAGTATGTGTCTCTGATGTCTTGGTACAGTGGACAGACAGTATGTGTCTCTGATGTATTGGTACAGTGGACAGTATGTCTCTGATGTCTTGGTACAGTGGACAGACAGTCTCTGATGTCTTGGTACAGTGGACAGTATGTATCTCTGATGTCTTGGTACAGTGGACAGACAGTATGTCTCTGATGTCTTGTAGTGGACAGTATGTGTCTCTGATGTCTTGGTACAGTGGACAGTATGTCTCTGATGTCTTGTAGTGGACAGTATGTGTCTCTGATTTATTGGTACAGTGGACAGTATGTCTCTGATGTCTTGGTACAGTGGACAGACAGTCTCTGATGTCTTGGTACAGTGGACAGACAGTATGTGTCTCTGATGTCTTGGTACAGTGGACAGACAGTATGTGTCTCTGATGTCTTGGTACAGTGGACAGTATATCTCTGATGTCTTGGTACAGTGGACAGACAGTCTCTGGTGTCTTTGTACAGTGGACAGACAGTCTCTGGTGTCTTGGTACAGTGGACAGACAGTCTCTGATGTCTTGGTACAGTGGACAGACAGTCTCTGATGTCTTGGTACAGTGGATAGTATGTGTATCTGATGTCTTGGTACAGTGGATAGTATGTGTCTCTGATGTATTGGTACAGTGGACAGTATGTCTCTGATGTCTTGGTACAGTGGACAGACAGTCTCTGATGTATTGGTACAGTATGTGTCTCTGATGTCTTGGTACAGTGGACAGTATGTGTCTCTGATGTCTTGGTACAGTGGACAGTATGTGTCTCTGATGTCTTGGTACAGTGGACAGTATGTGTCTCTGATGTCTTGGTACAGTGGACAGTATGTGTCTCTAAAGTCTTGGTACAGTGGATAGTATGTGTCTCTGATGTCTAGGTACAGTGGACAGTATGTGTCTCTGATGTCTTGGTACAGTGGACAGTATGTGTCTCTGATGTCTTGGTACAGTGGACAGTATGTGTCTCTGATGTCTTGGTACAGTGGACAGACAGTATCTGTCTCTGATGTCTTGGTACAGTGGACAGACAGTATGTGTCTCTGATGTCTTGGTACAGTGGACAGATAGTATGTGTCTCTGATGTATTGGTACAGTGGACAGACAGTATGTGTCTCTGATGTCTTGGTACAGTGGACAGACAGTATGTGTCTCTGATGTATTGGTACAGTGGACAGTATGTCTCTGATGTCTTGGTACAGTGGACAGACAGTCTCTGATGTCTTGGTACAGTGGACAGTATGTATCTCTGATGTCTTGGTACAGTGGACAGACAGTATGTCTCTGATGTCTTGTAGTGGACAGTATGTGTCTCTGATGTCTTGGTAAGAGTGGACAGTATGTCTCTGATGTCTTGTAGTGGACAGTATGTGTCTCTGATGTATTGGTACAGTGGACAGTATGTCTCTGATGTCTTGGTACAGTGGACAGACAGTCTCTGATGTCTTGGTACAGTGGACAGACAGTCTCTGATGTCTTGGTACAGTGGACAGACAGTATGTGTCTCTGATGTCTTAGTACAGTGGACAGTATGTCTCTGATGTCTTGGTACAGTGGACAGACAGTCTCTGGTGTCTTGGTACAGTGGACAGACAGTCTCTGGTGTCTTGGTACAGTGGACAGACAGTCTCTGATGTCTTGGTACAGTGGACAGACAGTCTCTGATGTCTTGGTACAGTGGATAGTATGTGTCTCTGATGTCTTGGTACAGTGGATAGTATGTGTCTCTGATGTATTGGTACAGTGGACAGACAGTCTCTGGTGTCTTGGTACAGTGGACAGACAGTCTCTGATGTCTTGGTACAGTGGACAGACAGTCTCTGATGTCTTGGTACAGTGGATAGTATGTGTCTCTGATGTCTTGGTACAGTGGATAGTATGTGTCTCTGATGTATTGGTACAGTGGACAGTATGTCTCTGATGTCTTGGTACAGTGGACAGACAGCCTCTGATGTCTTGGTACAGTGGACAGACAGTCTCTGGTGTCTTGGTACAGTGGATAGTATGTGTCTCTGATGTCTTGGTACAGTGGATAGTATGTGTCTCTGATGTATTGGTACAGTGGACAGTATGTCTCTGATGTCTTGGTACAGTGGACAGACAATCTCTGATGTCTTGGTACAGTGGACAGACAGTATGTGTCTCTGATGTCTTGGATCCTGAAGTCAGATGTTTGTTGCCTGGGCTTTTGCCAGTGCATCAGTACACACACACACACACACACACACACACACACACACACACACACACACACACACACACACACACACACACACACACACACACACACACACACACACACACACACACACACACACAGACCACTAACAGGATTGATGAGCATGAAACGACACACTCAAGGCGTTGCTGCCGCACAGGGAGCGCCGCTATGCTAGCTGATCTCCCCCCCCCCCCCCCCCCCCCACAGCCCCCCCCCCCACACAGCGGTCCATCACCGCCAACGAGGTGCGAAACACCGCTCTTTATTTCGCCCTAATAGGGGCCGCGCCCCTAATAGGAGCCCGCCCAATCAATACGTTGTGTGTGTGTGTGTGTGTGTGTGTGCGCGTGTGTGTGCGTGTGTGCGTGTGTGCGTGCGTGCTTGCTTGCAGCATACCAATGTGTACCAACATCATTGAATCCTGAATAATGAATGTTTTGGACAATATGAGACAATAATTATGCCCTGTTTTCAGCAAGTTGACCTCAAGGTGACCTCAAGGGGACCTCAAGGTGACCTCAAGTTCTGAAAGTTAGTTTTTTGTAAAGTTTTTTCATGTTATTGTTGTTGTGTACAGCAGTGATGCAAACAGGTTTTCAATGTAATGAGTCCCAGGATGCAGGGATGGTCTTTTAGAAATGAGTCCCAGGATGCAGGGATGGTCTTTTAGAAATGAGTCCCAGGATGCAGGGATGGTCTTTTAGAAATGAGTCCCAGGATGCAGGGATGGTCTCTTAGAAATGAGTCCCAGGATGCAGGGGTGGTCTTTTAGAAATGAGTCCCAGGATGCAGGGATGGTCTTTTAGAAATGAGTCCCAGGATGCAGGGATGGTCTCTTAGAAATGAGTCCCAGGATGCAGGGATGGTCTTTTAGAAATGAGTCCCAGGATGCAGGGATGGTCTTTTAGAAATGAGTCCCAGGATGCAGGGATGGTCTTTTAGAAATGAGTCCCAGGATGCAGGGATGGTCTCTTAGAAATTAGTCCCAGGATGCAGGGATGGTCTTTTAGAAATGAGTCCCAGGATGCAGGGATGGTCTTTTAGAAATGAGTCCCAGGATGCAGGGATGGTCTCTTAGAAATGAGTCCCAGGATGCAGGGATGGTCTCTTAGAAATGAGTCCCAGGATGCAGGGATGGTCTCTTAGAAATGAGTCCCAGGATGCAGGGATGGTCTTTTAGAAATGAGTCCCAGGATGCAGGGATGGTATTTTAGAAATGAGTCCCAGGATGCTGGGATGGTCTTTTAGAATTGAGTCCCAGGATGCAGGGATGGTCTTTTAGAAATGAGTCCCAGGATGCAGGGATGGTCTTTTAGAAATGAGTCCCAGGATGCAGGGATGGTCTTTTAGAAATGAGTCCTAGGATGCAGGGATGGTCTTTTAGAAATGAGTCCCAGGATGCAGGGATGGTCTTTTAGAAATGAGTCCCAGGATGCAGGGATGGTCTTTTAGAAATGAGTCCTAGGATGCAGGGATGGTCTTTTAGAAATGAGTCCCAGGGACATTTTATGAGTTCCACTTCAACAACGTTAGGAGTCATATTATGCCATTTTGTACAAATTGCAGCATTTAACTATACCATTTCATTTTATATGGTTATAATGTGGTTATATTATTCATGTAGAAAACAGAAGAAGAAGAAATGATTATTATAACTAAAGCTAGCAAAATAAACTAGAATAAAAACAGTACAGTAGTACAGTAGTGCATCCCGTGGATGCAGAGGTCGTTGTTTTATTGCGTCCCTTAACTATAAACTGCGTTTTGGGATGAAAAATGCACCCTATTTTAATGTCTGGTACAGTGTGTGTACAGTATGAGTGTACAGTTCTTACAGTGTGTACAGTATGAGTGTACAGTATGAGTGTACAGTGTGTTCACCATCGACCAGTTCTGGATTAAAAGCATGCTAATATATTATTTATGCCCCAAAATCTATAAATCTCACACACTATTCATTAAGGCAGCCGGATGGTTCCACAAGGCGCCACAAGGGGGGCCTTTTTCCCTGGAGCACCACCTGCCCTTCAATATGTCTGTGCACGCACTGTGCACGCACTGTGCACGTACTCATGTGCACGCATTGTGTGCATTGTGCTTTTGGAGAGAAATGAGTCACTTTCAGTAGTAGAGCGCTGTAGAGGGGAGCTGTGTGTGTCTGTGACTGTAGAGGGGAGCTGTGTGTGTGTCTGTGACTGTAGAGGGGAGCTGTGTGTGTCTGTGACTGTAGAGGGGAGCTGTGTGTGTCTGTGACTGTAGAGGGGAGCTGTGTGTGTCTGTGACTGCAGAGGGGAGCTGTGTGTGTCTGTGACTGTAGAGGGGAGCTGTGTGTGTCTGTGACTGCAGAGGGGAGCTGTGTGTGTCTGTGACTGTAGAGGGGAGCTGTGTGTGTCTGTGACTGCAGAGGGGAGCTGTGTGTGTCTGTGACTGTAGAGGGGAGTGTGTGTCTGTGACTGCAGAGGGGAGCTGTGTGTGTCTGTGACTGTAGAGGGGAGCTGTGTGTGTGTCTGTGACTGTAGAGGGGAGCTGTGTGTGTCTGTGACTGTAGAGGGGAGCTGTGTGTGTCTGTGACTGTAGAGGGGAGCTGTGTGTGTCTGTGACTGCAGAGGGGAGCTGTGTGTGTCTGTGACTGCAGAGGGGAGCTGTGTGTGTCTGTGACTGTAGAGGGGAGCTGTGTGTGTCTGTGACTGTAGAGGAGCTGTGTGTGTCTGTGACTGTAGAGGGGAGCTGTGTGTGTCTGTGACTGTAGAGGGGAGCTGTGTGTGTCTGTGACTGTAGAGGAGCTGTGTGTGTCTGTGACTGTAGAGGGGAGCTGTGTGTCTGTGACTGTAGAGGGGAGCTGTGTGTGTCTGTGACTGTAGAGGGGAGCTGTGTGTATCTGTGACTGTAGAGGAGCTGTGTGTGTCTGTGACTGTAGAGGGGAGCTGTGTGTCTGTGACTGTAGAGGGGAGCTGTGTGTCTGTGACTGTAGAGGGGAGCTTTCAGAGGGAACGCGTTCATGCACTATACTGTGTGTGTGTGTGCGTGCGTGCGTGCGTGCGTGCGTGCGTGCGTGCGTGCGTGCGTGCGTGCGTGCGTGCGTGCGTGCGTGCGTGCGTTACCTGGAGCTGAAAGGGAAGTGTGTCATTGGCACAAACGTGTATGTGTGTTGTCTGGGGAGCTGAAAAGGTGTGAAGTGTGTCACTGGCACTAAAGTAAGTGTGTGTGTGGTACCTGGGGAAGCTGAAAGAGAAGTGTGTCAGTGGCACTAAAGTGTGCGTGCGTGCGTGCGTGCGTGCGTGTTTGCGTGCGTGCGTGCGTGCGTGCGTGCGTGCGTGCGTGCGTGCGTGCGCGCCCCACTGGCACTAAAGCCACTGATTACCTCAAAGCACAGAGATGACTCAGCACTATATTTTTTCTGTGCCGTCTGGCAAGAACCCAGGACACCTTTAAAATGTCTCTACTGTTAATAATTATAAACCTTGTAGCTTAAATGTTTCTACTGTTAATGATGTTTTTGTTCCGTAAATTAAGGCCCTATTCTAACGTAGCTACAGTCAACGATCTGCAAGCTGGCAGCGCGTTGCGACGTAATGCGCTGTGAGCTTGTAGATCTGCTATCCTCTCTCATGTTGACCGGCCACACACACACACACACACACACACACACACACACACACACACACACACACACACACACACACACAATCACACTGTGAACTATTGATTGATCTGTGCGTGTGCGTGAGTGTGTGTGTGTGTGTGTGCGTGACCTGCTTGTGCAGTGGGGTGTGAGGCCTAGCGGATGCGGTTTCAGGGTCACTGCCGGCCAGGGGACCAAATGGACCGACCAGTCAGTCCAAAAGGCCACCGCCGTGTGTGCGTGTGCGTGTGTGCGTGTGTGCGTGTGTGCGTGCGTGCGTGCGTGCGTGACAGTAATCTCTAAGCGACTAGTGACAAAGGCATGGATGTTGTTCTGGTTGTTACAGGAAGGGTCGTATTGGCTATATTTCTAAGATGAAAAAACTCAACGCAGAACACATCCATCAAATCTGTGTTCAGACACAAGGCAAGTGTCTTGAATGCAGCCCAGTAAGGTCATATGTCGAGCCCGCCCGCTCACCTCCGCCCCACCCCCTCCTGGTGCTGCGGCCATCTTGGATCCTATAAACAATGGGAGAGGGAAGGTCCTTATTTGTGTATAGGGGATGTATTTTTGTCAGGGCTGTTTCTGTGCTGTTATTGGCCCTGAGGCTCTAGGGTGTTGTTCTGTGATCAATTTATTTAATTGTAGGAATGCAGCTGTGTTATTTTGCTCATAAATGGAAGGTTTGATACTGACATGTCTGTAGATCTCTAGGTCTGTATTTCTCTAGGTCTGTAGTTCTCTAGGTCTGTATTTCTCTAGGTCTGTAGTTCTCTAGGTCTGTATTTCTCTAGGTCTGTAGTTCTCTAGGTATGTAGTTCTCTAGGTCTGTATTTCTCTAGGTCTGTAGTTCTCTAGGTTTGTAGTTCTCTAGGTTGATACTGACAGGTCTGTAGTTCTCTAGGTTGATACTGACAGGTCTGTAGTTATCTAGGTTGATACTGACAGGTCTGTAGTTCTCTAGGTTGTACTGACAGGTCTGTGTGTGTGTGTGTGTGTGTGTGTGTGTGTGTGTGTGTGTGTGTGTGTGTGTGTGTGTGTGTGTGTGTGTGTGTGTGTGTGTGTGTGTGTGTGTGTGTGTGTGCACGTGCGTGCGCACGCACACACACACACCATCAGGGCACATCGATCGATAAGTGTTCTCTAACCTTTGGACTTCTTCCTGGGTTCACTGAGAGGTCACTTTACACGCACGCACGCACGCACGCACGCACGCACGCACGCACGCACGCACGCATGCACGGACGCACGCACGCACACACACACATCCCAGCTTAGTAAGATGTTAAAAGTAAAAATATTTAGGACGACCGTTGAGCCGATTCTACTCTATGTCTCCGAGACATGGACACTTTCACACCCGCTCATACCCGCCTTCTAATGAGAGGATGGCACTTACACCCGCCTTCTAATGAGAGGATGGCACTTACACCCTCCTTCTACTGAGAGGATGGCACTTACACCCGCCTTCTAATGAGAGGATGGCACTTACACCCTCCTTCTACTGAGAGGATGGCACTTACACCCGCCTTCTACTGAGAGGATGGCACTTACACCCGCCTTCTAATGAGAGGATGGCACTCACACCCGCCTTCTAATGAGAGGATGGCACTTACACCCGCCTTCTAATGAGAGCGCAAAATCGGTCTTGGAAGAGCCACCCATCGACTGATCTAATATACGGCAACCTTCCCTGTGTTTCTACACAAGTCCACCCATCGACTAATCTATAATATACAGCAACCTTCCCCGTGTTTCTACACTAGTCCACCCATCGACTAATCTAATATACGGCAACCTTCCCTGTGTTTCTACACTAGTCCACCCATCGACTAATCTAATATACGGCAACCTTCCCCGTGTTTCTACACTAGTCCACCCATCGACTAATCTAATATACGGCAACCTTCCCCGTGTTTCTACACTAGTCCACCCATCGACTAATCTAATATACGGCAACCTTCCCTGTGTTTCTACACTAGTCCACCCATCGACTAATCTAATATACGGCAACCTTCCCTGTGTTTCTACACTAGTCCACCCATCGACTAATCTAATATACGGCAACCTTCCCCGTGTTTCTACACTAGTCCACCCATCGACTAATCTAATATACGGCAACCTTCCCCGTGTTTCTACACTAGTCCACCCATCGACTAATCTAATATAAGGCAACCTTCGCTGTGTTTCTACACTAGTCCACCCATCGACTAATCTAATATACGGCAACCTTCCCCGTGTTTCTACAATAGTCCACCCATCGACTAATCTAATATACGGCAACCTTCCCCGTGTTTCTTCACTAGTCCGATCCAGAAGAACACAGTTGGTGTAGCAGTGGCCGGCAGGCCACTGCTACACCTGACTGACAATGAGGTTATATTTTTCCTTCTTCTCTGGAGTCCTGCCTCAAAGCAGACCAGAGGTAGAAAACTGTCGTTCCCTGATGTCATCGCTAGGGACACATGATGTCATCGCTAGGGACACATGATGTCATCGCTAGGGACACATGAGGTCATCGCTAGGGACACATGCTTCAGTAGGCAGGAACTGGGGGTGGCAATGAAGGACCGGGAAGTCTGGCGTGGCATTGTGAAATCCATGATCTCGACCGCGGTCGAAAAATGATGATGATGATGATTATTAATATTTAGTCTGCAGTGAGCAGAGGCAGAGGCTACATTAAGACAGGCTGAACGGATGCTCAGTGATGTCATCCATGTTTTAAATGGAGAGTTTTAAGAGGAAAACTTTTGTCCCTATTTTCACCAAACCTCTTTGCCGAAAAAAGCCGATCTACAAGCTCACGGCGTAGCTGTTTTTGTGCAGTGGTTTTGTGTGTGTAACTCCTGGAACCCAGTGAGTACAGACTGACGTCACGGCGTGGCTTATCTAACTGAACACTCAATATGCAGAAGAATGACTCATAGATTTTCTGGAGCTGCTTTAAAACCCTTTTAATATCAAGGCCCACTATTTATTTATTCAGCATCTGAGCCACGGAACCACCGTTTGATGACATTTAGCCTCTCAGACCCATCTGAGCCATGGAACCACCGTTTGATGACATTTAGCCTCTCAGACCCATCTGAGCCATGGACCACCGTTTGATGACATTTAGCCTCTCAGACCCATCTGAGCCACGGACCACCGTTTGATGACATTTAGCCTCTCAGACCCATTTCCATCCATGCTGTATTGATGTTGGTACCATTAGGAGAGATAACATGGTGTTGGTACCATTAGGAGAGATAACATGATGTTGGTACCATTAGGAGAGATAACATGGTGTTGGTACCATTAGGAGAGATAACATGGTGTTGGTACCATTAGGAGAGATAACATGGTGTTGGTACCATTAGGAGAGATAACATGATGTTGGTACCATTAGGAGAGATAACATGATGTTGGTACCATTAGGAGAGATAACACAATGTTGGTACCATTAGGAGAGATAACATGATGTTGGTACCATTAGGAGAGATACCATGATGTTGGTACCATTAGGAAAGATAACATGGTGTTGGTACCATTAGGAGAGATAACATGATTTTGGTACCATTAGGAGAGATAACATGGTGTTGGTACCATTAGGAGAGATAACATGGTGTTGGTACCATTAGGAGAGATAACATGATGTTGGTACCATTAGGAGAGATAACATGATGTTGGTACCATTAGGAGAGAAACAGGCAAACGTTGATCAAAATAACAATTATTCTACATTCTCTAATTGTGTCAACTTCTGGTAATTTAAGTAATTTATCAATAATTTAACTCTTGAACCAAATCATTTAACTCTTGAACGGGTCCATTTGGTTCCATTGTACGCTCTGAGGAGTTAAAGATCTATATAAGGGTCCATTTGGTTACCGTCCCTCCATCATTTAGCTGCATGGGGACCACCTTGAACCTCCCGAAGGACCACTGGTGGTCCCCGGACCACTGGTTGAGAACCACTGCTCCCAGACCCACGGTTTCCAAAGTGGGGTCCCCGGGACCTTTTCAAAAACATACATTTTATTTTTTTCCCAGTGAATTCTGGTATGTGTGATTATATCTGTGAACTTACCATAATCACAGTAATCCTCATGAATCACACTCCATCGTTCAAGGGCTTTAGGATAGAAATGAAACCGACTCCATGCAGTCACTTTCACTAGCATTATGTTATGCTTTAGCTATTGAAAAATAGCAGATCTACAAGCTCATAGCGCGCCACTGAGTGGCGCGCTACGAGCTTGTAGGTCTGCTATTTTTGAAAAATCGAAGAACGACTGACACATAGAAACATAGCTTTTTCAGAAAAAGAGTGAGGGTGTTCACTACAGAGGCAGAGTGAGGGTGTTCACTACAGAGGCAGCGTGAGGGTGTTCACTACAGAGGCAGAGTGAGGGTGTTCACTACATAGTGAGGGTGTTCACTACAGAGGCAGAGTGAGGGTGTTCACTACATAGTGAGGGTGTTCACTACAGAGGCAGAGTGAGGGTGTTCACTACAGAGGCAGAGTGAGGATGTTCACTACAGAGGCAGAGTGAGGGTGTTCACTACAGAGGCAGCGTGAGGGTGTTCACTACAGAGGCAGAGTGAGGGTGTTCACTACATAGTGAGGGTGTTCACTACAGAGGCAGAGTGAGGGTGTTCACTACAGAGTGAGGGTGTTCACTACAGAGTCAGAGTGAGGGTGTTCACTACAGAGTGATGGTGTTCACTACAGAGGCAGAGTGAGGGTGTTCACTACAGAGGCAGAGTGAGGGTGTTCACTACAGAGTGAGAGTGTTCACTACAGAGTGAGGGTGTTCACTACAGAGGCAGAGTGAGGGTGTTCACTACAGAGGCAGAGTGAGGGTGTTCACTACAGAGTGAGGGTGTTCACTACAGAGTGAGAGTGTTCACTACAGAGGCAGAGTGAGGGTGTGCACTACAGAGGCAGAGTGAGGTTGTTCACTACAGAGGCAGAGTGAGGGTGTTCACTACAGAGTGAGGGTGTTCACTACAGAGTGAGGGTGTTCACTACAGAGTGAGGGTGTTCACTACAGAGGCAGAGTGAGGGTGTTCACTACAGAGTGAGGGTGTTCACTACAGAGTGAGAGTGTTCACTACAGAGGCAGAGTGAGGGTGTTCACTACAGAGTGAGGGTGTTCACTACAGAGTCAGAGTGAGGGTGTTCACTACAGAGTGAGGGTGTTCACTACAGAGTGAGGGTGTTCACTACAGAGGCAGAGTGAGGGTGTTCACTACAGAGTGAGGGTGTTCACTACAGAGTGAGGGTGTTCACTACAGAGTCAGAGTGAGGGTGTTCACTACAGAGTGAGGGTGTTCACTACAGAGTGAGGGTGTTCACTACAGAGGCAGAGTGAGGGTGTTCACTACAGAGGCAGAGTTAGGGTGTTCACTACAGAGGCAGAGTGAGGGTGTTCACTACAGAGTGAGGGTGTTCACTACAGAGTGAGGGTGTTCACTACAGAGTGAGGGTGTTTACTACAGATTGAGGGTGTTCACTACAGAGGCAGAGTGAGGGTGTGCACTACAGAGGCAGAGTGAGGTTGTTCACTACAGAGGCAGAGTGAGGGTGTTCACTACAGAGTGAGGGCGTTCACTACAGAGTGAGGGTGTTCACTACAGAGTGAGGGTGTTCACTACAGAGGCAGAGTGAGGGTGTTCACTACAGAGGCAGAGTGAGGGTGTTCACTATAGAGGCATAGTGAGGGTGTTCACTACAGAGGCAGAGTGAGGGTGTTCACTACAGAGGCAGAGTGAGGGTGTTCACTACAGAGTGAGGGTGTTCACTACAGAGTAAGGGTGTTCACTACAGAGGCAGAGTGAGGGTGTTCACTACAGAGTGAGGGTGTTCACTACAGAGTCAGAGTGAGGGTGTTCACTACAGAGTGAGGGTGTTCACTACAGAGTGAGGGTGTTCACTACAGAGGCAGAGTGAGGGTGTTCACTACAGAGGCAGAGTGAGGGTGTTCACTATAGAGGCATAGTGAGGGTGTTCACTACAGAGGCAGAGTGAGGGTGTTCACTACAGAGGCAGACTGAGGGTGTTCACTACAGAGGCAGTGTGAGGGTGTTCACTACAGAGGCAGAGTGAGGGTGTTCACTAAAGAGTGAGGGTGTTCACTACAGAGGCAGAGTGAGGGTGTTCACTACAGAGGCAGAGTGAGGGTGTTCACTACAGAGTGAGGGTGTTCACTACAGGGTGAGGGTGTTCACTACAGAGTGAGGGTGTTCACTACAGAGGCAGAGTGAGGGTGTTCACTACAGAGGCAGAGTGAGGGTGTTCACTACAGAGGCAGAGTGAGGGTGTTCACTACAGAGGCAGAGTGAGGGTGTTCACTAAAGAGTGAGGGTGTTCACTACAGAGGCAGAGTGAGGGTGTTCACTACAGAGGCAGAGTGAGGGTGTTCACTACAGAGTGAGGGTGTTCACTACAGGGTGAGGGTGTTCACCACAGAGTGAGGGTGTTCACTACAGAGGCAGAGTGAGGGTGTTCACTACAGAGGCAGAGTGAGGTTGTTCACTACAGAGGCAGAGTGAGGTTGTTCACTACAGAGTGAGGTTGAGGGTGTTCATTACAGAGTGAGGGTGTTCACTACAGAGGCAGAGTGAGGGTGTTCACTACAGTGGCAGAGTGAGGGTGTTCACTACAGAGGCAGAGTGAGGGTGTTCACTACAGAGGCAGACTGAGGGTGTTCACTACAGAGGCAGAGTGAGGGTGTTCACTACCAAGGCAGAGTGAGGGTGTTCACTACAGAGGCAGAGTGAGGGTGTTCACTACAGAGGCAGAGTGAGGGTGTTCACTACAGAGTGAGGGTGTTCACTACAGGGTGAGGGTGTTCACTACAGAGTGAGGGTGTTCACTACAGAGGCAGAGTGAGGGTGTTCACTACAGAGGCAGAGTGAGGGTGTTCACTACAGAGGCAGAGTGAGGGTGTTCACTACAGAGGCAGACTGAGGGTGTTCACTACAGAGGCAGAGTGAGGGTGTTCACTACAGAAGCAGAGTGAGGGTGTTCACTACAGAAGCAGAGTGAGGGTGTTCACTGCTCCCACACCTTAGCAGCACAACACGCCTAACCCTCCAAGGTTCACTTCCTGGTTGTTAGACCGCATGGTGGATGGAAAATGAAGCTCGCCCGCTACGCGGCACATTTGGTCCAAAAGGACAGCACCGAAAGAAAGACCTTGCGGTCTTGTTTCCATTTGGGTCCCATTCAGGCATTCATTCACAATGACAACAGTGACAACAAACAGATAATATTTCTCAAACAATTCAATCTACATGTACAGGTTGGAATAGAAATGCATTGATAAAAAAGGGGGGCATTTGTAATGATCTAAATTGGCAAAGAAAACAGCAACCCCAAAGGAAGCAACGATCCTTTCATCTGAGATGTACTGGATGTACTTCAGTCTACTTCAGTTTGTACTTAGTACTTATTACTTAGTACTTGTACTTGTAGTTAGTCAGGCGGCGGTGGCTCAATGGTAGAGTGGCTGGATGGTAACCGCAAGGTTCCCGGTTCGATCCCTGTGGGCTCCCCCAGAGTTAGTGTGGGAGTGTCCTTGAGCAAGACTCTGAACCCCTGATTGCTCCTGATGTGCAGGTTGGTGCCTTGCATGGTTTCCTCCACCATCGGTGCGTGAATGTGTGTGTGAATGGGTGAATGTAATGCACAATCTATGTAAAGGTTTGTGAATGGGTGAATGTAATGCACATCTATGTAAAGTGCCTTGGATAAAGGCGCTATATAAATGCACCATTTACCATTTTAGTACATCGTAGTGTACTTAATTTAGAGTAAAAGTACAGCCTCGTTGTACGTGAGTACAGTGTGACTGCACTTCATTTACAGTAACTTCAGTCGGAGGATTTAAACGACTTCCAGCGTCACACATAATCCTTTTATCTCAAAGTCATTCTGTCCTCCATGCACGCACGCACGCACGCACGCACGCACGCACGCACGCACGCACGCACGCACGCACGCACGCACGCACGCACGCACGCACGCACGCACGCACGCACGCACGCACGCACGCACGCACGCACGCACGCACGCACGCACGCACGCACGCACGCACGCACGCACGCACGCACGCACGCACGCACGCACGCACGCACACACACACACACACACACAGTCACACACACACAGTCACAGTCACAGTAGTGGAGGATCATACATAATGGCAGACTTGGCATGTTCCCCCTGCTAAAGGAACATGCGTGTGTGTGCGTGCGTGCGTGCGTGCGTGCGTGCGTGCGCGCGTGCGTGCGTGCGTGCGTGCGTGCGTGCGTGCGTGCGTGCGTGCGTGCGTGCGTGCGTTTGGTTTCATGTTGTAGAATGGGGAATTGTGGGCAAAGAATATTGTAGGTTTTGTGTCGTCGAGGCTAAATGTCATCCAATGTGACCAGATTGGACTGAGAGCCTGTCATCGTGCTCCTCCAGCATGTATTTATTTCATCCAAAATGTGTTAATAGCACAGGGCAGACTCTTCACATACATGGACAAAGCATCTCCGGGGGTCCCCATGGGGGGTCCCCAGGGGGTCCCCAGGGGGGGTCCCCAGAGGGGGTCCCAAAAACGTTTAGAACCCCTGTTGTTTGCCAAGGTGGGACACATATGGTGGTCCTTGGCTAGACTGCTGAATGAATGGGGTGTCTCTCTCTCTCTCTCTGGTTCATAATGTATTGTCTATCTCTCTCTCTCTCTCTCTGGTTCATAATGTATTGTCTATCTCTCTCTCTCTCTCTCTGGTTCATAATGTATTGTCTATGTCTCTCTCTCTGGTTCATAATGTATTGTCTGTCTCTCTCTCTCTCTGGTTAATAATGCATTGTCTATGTCTCTCTCCCCCCTACAGTCTGCTCCCAGTACTCCCGGGGGGTGTTTGCTATCTTCGGGCTGTACGATAAGCGTTCCGTCCACACCCTGACCTCGTTCTGCGGCGCTCTGCACATCAGCCTCATCACGCCCAGCTTCCCCAGCGAGGGGACGGAGAGCCAGTTCACCCTGCAGCTCCGGCCCAGCCACCGGGGGGCGCTGCTGTCCCTGCTCGACCACTACGACTGGAACAAGTTCGTGTTCCTCTACGACACCGACCGGGGTGAGTAGACGCCGAAAAATATGACACGATTTATTGAAACATGTTCGTTATTGATGTGTCATGTGGCTCAGACCGGGATGAGTGGAACGCTGATTTTTAGTCGGTCTTTTGAGTCCATTTGGTTTTACTCATATTTTAGTCATCCACAATGTTTTAGTTTCAGTCTGGTTTTAAGTCGACTAAAATGTACAGTTGATTTCGTCGACAGTGATGTGTTTTGGCGGTTTTGCCTTGATGGCGTCGTAACGCATGATTTTTAACACTTGCGTTGCGTGCTGAAAATACCAGATCTACAAGCTCACACCTGTGACCTGTGACCTAGTCCCTGCCTAGCATTTTAGACTAGTTTTCACTTGGCTGTCTGTGATGTCTTGGTGTTCCTCAGGGCTGTACCTCAGGGCTGTGGTGTCTTGGTGTTCCTCAGGGCTGTGGTGTATTGGTGTTCCTCAGGGCTGTGGTGTATTGGTGTTCCTCAGGGCTGTGGTGTATTGGTGTTCCTCAGGGCTGTACATCAGGGCTGTGGTGTCTTGGTGTTCCTCAGGGCTGTGGTGTCTTGGTGTTCCTCAGGGCTGTGGTGTCTTGGTGTTCCTCAGGGCTGTGGTGTCTTGGTGTTCCTCAGGGCTGTGGTGTCTTGGTGTTCCTCAGGGCTGTACCTCAGGGCTGTGGTGTCTTGGTGTTCCTCAGGGCTGTGGTGTCTTGGTGTTCCTCAGGGCTGTGGTGTCTTGGTGTTCGTCAGGGCTGTACCTCAGGGCTGTGGTGTCTTGGTGTTCCTCAGGGCTGTGGTGTCTTGGTGTTCCTCAGGGCTGTGGTGTCTTGGTGTACCTCAGGGCTGTACCTCAGGGTTGTGGTGTCTTGGTGTTCCTCAGGGCTGTACCTCAGGGCTGTGGTGTATTGGTGTTCCTCAGGGCTGTACCTCAGGGATGTGGTGTCTTGGTGTTCCTCAGGGCTGTGGTGTCTTGGTGTTCCTCAGGGCTGTGGTGTCTTGGTGTTCCTCAGGGCTGTACCTCAGGGCTGTGGTGTCTTGGTGTTCCTCAGGGCTGTACCTCAGGGCTGTGATGTCTTGGTGTGCCTCAGGGCTGTACCTCAGGGCTGTGGTGTCTTGGTGTTCCTCAGGGCTGTGGTGTCTTGGTGTTCCTCAGGGCTGTGGTGTCTTGGTGTTCCTCAGGGCTGTACCTCAGGGCTGTGGTGTCTTGGTGTCCCTCAGGGCTGTGGTGTATTGGTGTTCCTCAGGGCTGTACCTCAGGGCTGTGGTGTCTTGGTGTTCCTCAGGGCTGTGATGTCTTGGTGTTCCTCAGGGCTGTGGTGTCTTGGTGTTCCTCAGGGCTGTGGTGTATTGGTGTTCCTCAGGGCTGTGGTGTCTTGGTGTTCCTCAGGGCTGTACCTCAGGGCTGTGGTGTCTTGGTGTTCCTCAGGGCTGTACCTCAGGGTTGTGGTGTCTTGGTGTTCCTCAGGGCTGTACCTCAGGGCTGTGGTGTCTTGGTGTTCCTCAGAGCGTACGCTTTGTCTCCCTTCAGATTGAAACACAGAACTACTGTCACTGTCAACAATGTTCCAACCGGCCAATCAGAATGATCAGAGGGCGTGGCCAGTTGTGAGCAGTGTTCCAACCGGCCAATCAGAAAGTGCAGAGGGCGCGGCCTGTTGTGAGCAGTGTTCCAACTGGCCAATCAGAAAGCTCAGAGGGCGTGGCCTGTTGTGAGCAGTGTTCCAAACGGCACTATTTTTTGCACTCTTGTACAACGACGTTGGAGATATGATATGGATACTGAAATATGGAGCTTACTTCCGCACAGTCTCTCTCTCTCCCTGCACGACACACACACACACACACACACACACACACACACACACACACACACACACACACACACACACACACACACACACACACACACACACACACACACACACACACACACTCAATAACAGGCTCATTCTCGCTCGGCCCTCGTCTGGTATTTCCATTACAAATCAGAACAGATACCTCTGAGAGAGAGAGAGAGAGAGAGAGAGAGAGAGACAGAGAGGGAGAGAGGGAGAGGGAGAGGGAGAGGGAGAGGGAGAGGGAGAGGGAGGGAGAGAGAGAGAGGGAGAGAGACCTCTGCATTCCTCTCCTTCCAGAAGCAGAGATGGTGTCATTCCTTCATTCTCTGTGTGAAATGCAGTGACATGTTGTTGTATAATCAATCATTATAGGACGCTACGCTATGCTACACGCTACGCTAATGTCACTTAAACCCATTCTTGGGTTGCTTAAAACACCATTGTGGTGTTTTAAGCATTATGTTATAGTTTAGCAACTTTAGCTGTTGAAAAACAGCAGATCTACAAGCTTGTAGGTCTGCTATTTTTGAAAAATCTTTGAATATATATTCTTTCAGAGCAAACGTTCTTAACTCAGATCTTTGCTTCTGGGGGGAGGAACAACATATTTTCAGATGGGGGTCGGCGGCCAAATACAGATACTTTTAGGCTCCTTGACATGAAAATGTTTGAGAACCACTGACAGAAACATGAGGTTTTAACCCTGTGAGAACCACTGACAGAAACATGAGGTTTTAACCGTGTGAGAACCACTGACAGAAACATGAGGTTTTAACCGTGTGAGAACCACTGACAGAAACATGAGGTTTTAACCCTGTGAGAACCACTGACAGAAACATGAGGTTTTAACCCTGTGAGAACCACTGACAGAAACATGAGGTTTTAACCCTGTGAGAACCACTGACAGAAACATGAGGTTTTAACCCTGTGAGAACCACTGACAGAAACATGAGGTTTTAACCCTGTGAGAACCACTGACAGAAACATGAGGTTTTAACCCTGTGAGAACCACTGACAGAAACATGAGGTGTTAACCCTGTGAGAACCACTGACAGAAACATGAGGTTTTAACCCTGTGAGAACAACTGACAGAAACATGAGGTGTTAACCGTGTGAGAACCACTGACAGAAACATGAGGTGTTAACCCTGTGAAAACCACTGACAGAAACATGAGGTGTTAACCCTGTGAGAACCACTGACAGAAACATGAGGTTTTAACCCTGTGAGAACCACTGACAGAAACATGAGGTTTTAACCCTGTGAGAACCACTGACAGAAACATGAGGTTTTAACCCTGTGATAACCACTGACAGAAACATGAGGTGTTAACCCTGTGAGAACCACTGACAGAAACATGAGGTTTTAACCCTGTGAGAACCACTGACAGAAACATGAGGTTTTAACCCTGTGAGCACCACTGACAGAAACAAGAGGTTTTAACCCTGTGAGAACCACTGACAGAAACATGAGGTTTTAACCCTGTGAGAACCACTGACAGAAACATGAGGTGTTAACCCTGTGAGAACCACTGACAGAAACATGAGGTTTTAACCCTGTGAGAACAACTGACAGAAACATGAGGTTTTAACCCTGTGAGAACCACTGACAGAAACATGAGGTTTTAACCCTGTGAGAACCACTGACAGAAACATGAGGTTTTAACCCTGTGAGAACCACTGCCAGAAACATGAGGTTTTAACCCTGTGAGAACCACTGACAGAAACATGAGGTTTTAACCCTGTGAGAACCACTGACAGAAACATGAGGTTTTAACCCTGTGAGCACCACTGACAGAAACATGAGGTTTTAACCCTGTGAGCACCACTGACAGAAACATGAGGTTTTAACCCTGTGAGCACCACTGACAGAAACATGAGGTTTTAACCCTGTGAGAACCACTGACAGAAACATGAGTTTTTTTCAGAAAAATGATTTAGAAGACATTTGTAGAACGGTCCTCAACTCTAAATGGGATCAGCTCAGCTCTGGCAAACGCCTGTAAGGTCGTCAAGGATACGGCGAGTGCTACGGTTTGAGCAGCCAGAACGGACAGCTCCCTGTATATACTCTGTCTATGGTCCTGAAAGGACAGCTCCCTGTATATACTGTCTATGTTCCTGAAAGGACAGCTCCCTGTATATACTGTCTTTGTCCTGAAAGGACAGCTCCCTGTATATACTGTCTCTGTCCTGAAAGGACAGCTCCCTGTATATACTGTCTCTGTCCTGAAAGGACAGCTCCCTGTATATACTGTCTATGGACCTGAAAGGACAGCTCCCTGTATATACTGTCCGTGGTCCTGAACGGACAGCTCCCTGTATATACTCTGTCTATTGTCCTGGAAGGACAATAACCTGTATAGACTGTCTATGGTCCTGGAAGGACAGCTCCCTGTATATACTGTCTATGGCCCTGAAAGGACAGCTCCCTGTATATACTCTGTCTGTGGTCCTGAACGGACAGCTCCCTGTATATACTGTCTATTGTCCTGAATGGACAGCTACCTGTCACTGTTAGCTGCAGTGACTCTGTCCATGGTTCTGAACTGAACAGCCAGCCTTAGAGGCTGGCCCTGAACGGACAGCTCCCTGTATTCATACTGTGTAAAATACAGTGACTCTGTCCGTGATGCTGAACGGACAGCTCCCTGTATTCATACTGTGTAAAATACAGTGACTCTGTCCGTGGTCCTGAACCGACAGCTCCCTGTATTCATACTGTGTAAAATACAGTGACTCTGTCCGTGGTCCTGAACAGACAGCTCCCTGTATTCATACTTTGTAAAATACAGTGACTCTGGCCGTGGGCCTGAACGGACAGCTCCCTGTATTCATACTGTGTAAAATA
>NC_136790.1:57509679-57562179 GCF_951216825.1 Electrona antarctica | reverse complement strand
TTGCATAATGTCTTGAGGGTAGGACTGAAGTCTAAGATATACAGGTCACCTGGTCTGTTGTCTGCTCCAAAGAGGATGATACGATCTCCCACCATGCAACAGCACATCTTAGTCATCCTATGTGGGAGTTTCCCCTTGGGCTCAACCTTCTTCCAGGTGAAGGTCTCGGGACTGAATTTCCACACATCATTGAAGGGCTGGTTCTGCTGATCCCAGTTCCTGCCACCAAATATGTACAGCTTTCCATTGTAGGTAAAGGCTGAATGATCCTGACGTCCTTCAGGAAGAAGCTGTGCAGAAGAAGAACACTCTGATGGTGTTTTCGTTCCTCCAGCCCCCAAATACAAACATCTTTGTCCCGATAATGGTGGCAGAGTGACAACATGTAGCAGGAAGTGGAGTTCCTCTGGTGTTAATTAAAGACCAGACCATTGTGGTGGTGTCCAACTTGTAGATGTCATTAGTGAGTCCAGTCTGGGTGTATCCTCCATGGATAAACATGACCTTCCCAGAGACACAGGCTGAGTGGTACCACCTCCCCTCTGGGACAGTCCCAGAAACCTGTGGTTTCAACCATGTGTGGGCGTCGACATCAAAGGCATGAAGCACATTTTACAGTACTTCCCTGTGTAGTAATTATACCCTCCCCAGAGGTAGACAATATATTCTATCAGCACAGCTGTCTGGCCGCAGTGCCTGGAGGGAACCTCAAGGTGACGTTCTCCTGTTCCAGGGGTCACTGGGGTCAACGTCCTCCAGCATAAAGACATGTGTTGAAGACGTGTACTTCAATGTGATCTCTTTCCATCTGGTTTCCGTCTCCTCCAAAGCAGTAGATCTCATGTCCGACCACCACAGCAGCCTGGTCCTTCCTATGTTCTCCTTCCAGATGTATCGTCCAGTGAAACATTTCACACAGCAGCTCCACCGTCAATGAGTGTTGACAACTAGTTTACAGATGAACTTGTTAGGATAAAGGAAGCTCGGTTTCCTCGTTGCAAGTCGCTAACTGATGTTTAGTGTATCAGACACTTTTTAAAGAACGATTGCACGGTTATGATGTCATTGAATGATTACATCATATTGTCACGCAATCTGATTGGCCATTTGACCAAAACAAACTATGTCAGTACTATGACGTCACTCATCCATATTTGGGCATCTGCATGGAGAGAAAGCAACACAGCCAGGCAACACCCGGAACCGGACTGTTTGTGAGGAAGTGGACTGGTTTGAATTTGGAGTGTCTCAAACATACATATAATGGTAGACACCTCTTTGGGCTCTGGGGCGTGTGTTTTCCATTAAGGGGCATGTGTTCTCCACTAGGGGGCGTGTGTTCTCCACTAGGGGGCGTGTGTTCTCCTCTAGAGGGCGTGTGTTCTCCACTAGGGGGCGTGTGTTCTCCACTAGGGAGCGTTAGGGGGCGTGTGTTCTCCACTAGGGGGCGTGTGTTCTCCACTAGGGGGCGTAATGGAGGTCCCAGAAAAGACACGCTGTGATTGGCCAGCAGTCACCTGACCTGAGTGGCAGCGAGAGACATGGAGGAGTTGCATGAGTGACGTCATTTTGGCAGCAACGCACTTCCTGCGCACGTCCGCCCCCTTTGGGACACGCCCCATTTGGGACACGCCCCCTTGGGGACACGCCCCCTTTTGGACACGCATCGCTCCAGCGGACTGCAGCGGCCAATGAGGAATCTATGGTCTCAAAGCCCTGAGCTCAACCCACGTCTGTCTCTATTGGTCGTCTAAGAGCACCTGGTAACCCATGTCTGTCCCTATTGGTCGTCTAAGAGCACCTACTAACCCACGTCTGTCCCTATTGGTCGTCTAAGAGCACCTACTAACCCATGTCTGTCCCTATTGGTCGTCTAAGAGCACCTACTAACCCATGTCTGTCCCTATTGGTCGTCTAAGAGCACCTACCAACCCATGTCTCTCCCTATTGGTCGTCTAAGAGCACCTACTAACCCATGTCTGTCCCTATTGGTCGACTGAGAGCACCTACTAACCCATGTCTCTCCCTATTGGTTGTCTAAGAGCACTTTTTATTATAGCATGCTGGGAACTGGCTTTTTAAGATTTGTTTTAGTCTTTTCTTCCTTTGATATCAAGTGAAGACAGACAGTAAAGAGGGAGAGAGGGAGAGAGAGAGAGAGAGAGAGACAGGGAGAGACATGCAGCAAAGGTCGTCATGAACGGGACTCGAACACGCGACACGCTGTCAGGCCAGAGCCTATATGTGGCATGATGTGCCTGGACCGCTAGGCACTGGCTTTTTTTTTTCTTGTTTAGGGGTTTCTGTTCATAAAGTTTCACCTTTGAATGCTCCAGGTGTTTCCTATCAGCCAATCAAGTGACTACTAGCAGCTTTGTGCTTAGTTCAGCCACAGTAAAAGAAGGCAGCTTCAGTTTGACGTCCATCCTGGTTCTTTATGTCCTTGAGAAGCAACGTTTTTTCACTCTTCTGCTCTCACTACACGTTTACGTATGTGGCTATGCAGCGAGCTAAACATAAACAACAAAGCAGCCGAGACAGGAGCTGAACTTGACACATCATTCTCCATGGCATTATTATTCAATGTTTAATTTATTTTATTTTATTAGTTGTCTGTTTAGAGGACTGTGTTATTTCCTCAGCTGCTGATGGTAGTCATTGCTGCCAGTTCCCACCTGGTGTTGTGTGGGAGTTCAGACTGATCCAGTCCGTACTGAATAACTGCCAGCTTGCATAATGTCTTGAGGCTAGGACTGAAGTCTAAGAGTTGCATGAGTGACGTCATTTTGGCAGCGACGCACTTCCTGCGCACGTCCGCCCCCTTTGGGACACGCCCCCTTTGGGACACGCCCCCTTGGGGACACGCCCCCTTTGGGACACGCATCGCTCCAGCGGACTGCAGCGGCCAATGAGGAATCTATGGTCTCAAAGCCCTGAGCTCAACCCACGTCTGTCCCTATTGGTCGTCTAAGAGCACCTACTAACCCATGTCTGTCCCTATTGGTCGTCTAAGAGCACCTACTAACCCATGTCTGTCCCTATTGGTCGTCTAAGAGCACCTACCAACCCATGTCTCTCCCTATTGGTCGTCTAAGAGCACCTACTAACCCATGTCTGTCCCTATTGGTCGACTGAGAGCACCTACTAACCCATGTCTCTCCCTATTGGTCGTCTAAGAGCACTTTTTATTATAGCATGCTGGGAACTGGCTTTTTAAGATTTGTTTTAGTCTTTTCTTCCTTTGATATCAAGTGAAGACAGACAGTAAAGAGGAGAGAGAGAGAGAGAGAGAGAGAGAGAGAGAGAGAGAGAGAGAGAGAGAGAGAGAGAGAGAGAGAGAGAGAGAGTAAAGAGAGAGAGAGAGACAGGGAGAGACATGCAGCAAAGGTCGTCATGAACGGGACTCGAACACGCGACACGCTGTCAGGCCAGAGCGTATATGTGGCATGATGCGCCTGGACCGCTAGGCACTGGCTTTTTTTTTTCTTGTTTAGGGGTTTCTGTTCATAAAGTTTCACCTTTGAATGCTCCAGGTGTTTCCTATCAGCCAATCAAGTGATTACTAGCAGCTTTGTGCTTAGTTCAGCCACAGTAAAAGAAGGCAGCTTCAGTTTGACGTCCATCCTGGTTCTTTATGTCCTTGAGAAGCAACGTTTTTTCACTCTTCTGCTCTCACTGCACGTTTACGTATGTGGCTATGCAGCGAGCTAAACATAAACAACAAAGCAGCCGAGACAGGAGCTGAACTTGACACATCATTCTCCATGGCATTATTATGTTATATATTCAATGTTTAATTTATTTTATTTTATTAGTTGTCTGTTTAGAGGACTGTGTTATTTCCTCAGCTGCTGTTGGTAGTCATTGCTGCCAGTTCCCACCTGGTGTTGTGTGGGAGTTCAGACTGATCCAGTCCGTACTAAATAACTGCCAGCTTGCATAATGTCTTGAGGCTAGGACTGAAGTCTAAGACATACAGGTCACCTGGTCTGTTGTCTGCTCCAAAGAGGATGATACGATCTCCCACCATGCAACAGCACATATCCTTCATCCCATGTGGGTGTTTCCCCTTGGGCTCAACCTTCTTCCAGGAGAAGGTCTCTGGACTGAATTTCCACTCATCATTGAAGGTCTGCTTCCAGTTTCCTGCCACCAAATATGTACAGCTCTCCATTGTAGGTAAAGGCTGAATGATCACAGCGTCCTTCTGGAAGAAGCTGTGGAGAAGGTGTGTCCAGCCAGTGGTTGGTCTCTGTGTCAAACACTCTGATGTTGTGGTACTGACCCGCACAGCCCCCAAATACAAACATATTTGGCCCGATGATGGTGGCAGAGTGACACCATGAAAAAGGAGGTGGAGTTCATCTGGTGTTAATTAAAGTCCAGACCATTGTGGTGGTGTCCAACTTGTAGATGTCATTAGTGGATCCAGTCTCGGTTTGTCCTCCATGGATAAACATGACCTTCTCCAAGACACAGGTTGAATGGTACCTCCTCCCCTCTGGGACAGTCCCAGAAACCTGTAGTTTGAACCATATGTGGGCGTCGACATCAAAGGCATGAAGCACATTCTTACAGAACTTCCCTGTGTAGTAATTATACCCTCCCCAGAGGTAGACGGTATATTCTATCAGCACAGCTGTGTGGCCGCAGCGCCTGGAGGGAACCTCAAGGTGACGTTCTCCTGTCCCAGGTGTCACTGGGGTCAACCTCCTCCAGCATAAAGACACTGTGTTGAAGGCGTGTACTTCAATGTGATCTCTTTCCCTCTGGTTTCTGTCTCCTCCAAAGCAGTAGATCTCGTGTCCGACCACCACAGCAGCCTGGTCGTTCCTACGTTCTCCTTCCAGATGTATCGTCCAGTGAAACATTTCACACAGCAGCTCCACCGTCAATGAGTGTTGACAACTAATTTACAGAGTTTCCTTGTTGCATACTAACTAATGTTTTGTGTATCGCACACGTCTTTTTAAATAACATTTGCACGGCTGTGATGTCATTGCATGATTACGTCATATTGTCACGCAATCTGATTGGCCATTTGACCAAGACAAACTATGTCAGTACTGTGATGTCACTCATCCATATTTGGGCATATGCATGGAGAGAATGACATACAGCCAGGCAACACCCAGAACTGGACTGTTTATGAGGAAGTGGACTGGCATGAATTTGAAGCATCTCAAAGCCATGAGCTCAACCCATGTCTGTCCCTATTGGTTGTCTAAGAGCACCTACTAACCCATGTCTGCCCCTATTGGTCGTCTAAGAACAGCTAGAATGTTTGGGAAGTTTAGAATGCTTTTTCTTCTGTTGTATTGTGTCCTTAGAGCTTCAGCTCCGTTGCAGCAAGCCAGTCCAGTGTGTCATTGTCTAGGTCAATTAAGCCACGATCTCCATTCGGTGGCCGGTATATGGGGCAGCCGGTCAGCACGTGTTCCACAGTCTGTAGTGGATCCCCACATTCTCAGTGGGCACTGTCTGTGAGACCCCATTTATGCATGGCTGCACCAAAACGTCCCACACCTGTCCTCAGGCGGTTGAGGGTTGTCCACTCCCTGCAGCGGAGGTGCTGGCCAGGAACATCTGTGTGGGATCCTCGATGTAGTGGTGAAGCCTGGAAGGTTCTGCTGCCTTCCACTGGTCCCTCCATCTCACCTTCACCCAGGAAGCCTTGGAGGTGTCAGCTGGTGTTGTGTGGGGCAGTTCCTGGGCCTGTGTGGCAAAGGACTTGAGACGTTGTGGTGTCTCCGTGACGACCTTGTGGAGGAGGTGGGATTCGCTCAACCGTGCCTTCCGAGCGAGGAAGGCATGGTCGGAGTGGCTCGTAGGCATCCGGAGACAGTCCGTAGTGCGGTGTTGAGGGCCGCGTCCCGCTTTTGGACATGAGGGCTACGGCTCCAGACTGGGACACAGTACTCAGCGGTGGGGAACACCAGGGCCTCGGTGGAGATGTGCAGTGTCAACGTGGTGTCGGCTAGACCTGTATCAGTGCTGCAGGGCGCTGGTCTTTCCCTTGGTGCTCTAGACCTGTATCAGTGCTGCAGGAGGCTGGTCTTTCCCTTGGTGCTCTAGACCTGTATCAGTGCTGCAGGGTGCTGGTCTTTCCCTTGGCGCTCTAGACCTGTATCAGTGCTGCAGGAGGCTGGTCTTTCCCTTGGAGCTCTAGACCTGTATCAGTGCTGCAAGGCGCTGGTCTTTCCGTTGGCGCTCTAGACCTGTATCAGTGCTGCAGGGCGCTGGTCTTTCCCTTGGCGCTCTAGACCTGTATCAGTGCTGCAGGGCGCTGGTCTTTCCCTTGGCGCTCTAGACCTGTATCAGTGCTGCAGGGCGCTGGTCTTTCCCTTGGCGCTCTAGACCTGTATCAGTGCTGCAGGGCGCTGGTCTTTCCCTTGGCGCTCTAGACCTGTATCAGTGCTGCAGGGTGCTGGTCTTTCCCTTGGTGCTCTAGACCTGTATCAGTGCAGCAGGGTGCTGGTCTTTCCCTTGGCGCTCTCCAGGTTTTGTTTGAAGCACTGGTTCCCAAACTTGTTCATGTCAAGGACCTGTAAGACGGGTCAAGCAAAACAAAAGAAAACAAAATCACACTTGTGTGAAGTGAGGGGCGCTCTTGTCATCATACATCATCACACTCCATTCACATGTATGGAAATGTGATTTATTTGACGTGGCAAAAAAAAAAAAGGCCGTAAAGTGGATCGATCAAATTATGACAATTTACTCATGGGGATCTAAAGGTCAGAGGTCAGATCTAAAGGTCAGAGGTCATTAGACAAATTAGTTTTATCTTCTGTTCCTGAAGGATTCTCACAGCCCTCTAAACCATATCGCCCAATTTCATGAAAAACGACACCACAGAACTGATACAACTGGTGAGATGGTGGAATTTTCACGACAACAAAAGTGATCTTCGCCCTTTGGGCTTGACCTCTAATAAAAATATAACTTCTGTCAAATGACATCGTTGGCAGGGTATGAGTTTAATATGCTGACATTCCCTCAGCGCTGTTTAGCGCCCTCTAGGGGCAGGTCAATGTTTTTTGTTTCTTGTTTAGGGGATCTGTTCAAAAGGTTCCACCTTTGAATGATCCAGGGGTTTCCTATCAGCCAATCAAGTGATTACTAGCAGCTTTGTGCTTAGTTCAGCCACAGTAAAAGAAGGCAGCTTCAGTTTGACGTCCATCCTGGTTCTTTATGTCCTTGAGAAGCAAAGTTTTTTTCACTCTTCTGCTCTCACCACACGTGTACGTATGTGGCTCTGCAGCAAGCTAAACATAGCTTCTGTTAACAAAGTAGCCGAGACAGGAGCTGAACTTGATACATCATTCTCCATGACATTATTATGTTATTTATTCATGTTTAATTTTTTTTATTTTATTAGTTGTTTGCTTGTTTAGAAGACTATGTTATTTTCTCAGCTGCTGTTGCTAGTCATGGCTGCCAGTTCCCACCTGATGTTGTGTGGGAGTTCAGACTGATCCAGACCGTACTGAATAACTGCCAGCTTGCATAATGTCTTGAGGGTAGGACTGAAGTCTAAGACATACAGGTCACCTGGTCTGTTGTTTGCTCCAAAGAGGATGATACGATCTCCCACCATGCAACAGCACATCTTAGTCATCCTATGTGGGAGTTTCCCCTTGGGCTCAACCTTCTTCCAGGTGAAGGTCTCGGGATTGAATTTCCACACATCATTGAAGGGCTGGTTCTGCTGATCCCAGTTCCTGCCACCAAATATGTACAGCTCTCCATTGTAGGTAAAGGCTGAATGATCAAGACGTCCGTCAGGAAGAAGCTGTGCAGAAGGTGTGTCCAGCCAGTGGTTGGTCTCTGTGTCAAACACTCTGTTGTAGTACTGACCCCACCAGCCCCCAAATACAAACATCTTTGTCCCAATGATGGTGGCAGAGTGACGGTCTGTAGCAGGAGGTGGAGTTCCTCTGGTGTTAATTAAAGACCAGACCATTGTGGTGGTGTCCAACTTGTAGATGTCATTAGTGTATCCAGTCTGGGTCGATCCTCCATGGATAACCATGACCTTCCCAACGACACAGGTTGAATGGTTCCTCCTCCCCTCTGGGACAGTCCCAGAAACCTGTGGTTTCAACCATATGTGGGCGTCGACATCAAAGCCATGAAGCACATTCTTACAGTACTTCCCTGTGTAGTAATTATACCCTCCCCAGAGGTAGACGGTATATTCTATCAGCACAGCTGTGTGGCCGCAGCGCCTGGAGGGAACCTCAAGGTGACGTTCTCCTGTTCCAGGGGTCACTGGGGGCAACTTCCTCCAGCATAAAGACACTGTGTTGAAGACGTGTACTTCAATGTGATCTCTTTCCCTCTGATCTCCTCCAAAGCAGTAGATCTCGTGTCCGACCACCACAGCAGCCTGGTCCTTCCTATGTTCTCCTTCCAAATGTATCGTCCAGTGAAACATTTCACACAGCAGCTCCACCGTCAATGAGTGTTGACAAATAGTTTACAGATGAATTTGTTAGGATGAAGGCAGCTCGGTTTCCTCGTTGCAAGTCGCTGACTGATGTTTAGTGTATCGGACAAGTCTTTTTACAGAACGATTGCTCGGTTGTGATGTCATTGCATTATTACGTCATATTGTCACACAATCTGATTGGCCATTTGACCAAGACAAACTATGTCAGTACTGTGACGTCACTCATCCATATTTGGGCATATGCATGGAGAGAATGACCTTCAGCCAGTCAACACATGGAACCGGACTGTTTGTGAGGAAGTGGACTTGCATGAATTTGAAGCGTCTCAAAGCCATGAGCTCAACCCATGTCTGTCCCTATTGGTCGTCTGAGACAGGCGTTCTCAACATTTTTGGCCGGAAACCCCCAGAAATGCTTTGGCCGTGTCTCGTGACCCCCGCCCCGCCCCCCTCCCCACCCCCAATACAAATTGACCACTACAATAACCATAATAATAGTGAAAATACATCATGAATAAATACTGAAACCAGATAGAATCATTTATGCATGTACTATGTGTACTATGTAAACTCTTCCTTTTTTTTTAATGTATTTGGGGACCCCCCAAAATTATTTGGCGACCCCCCGGGGGGTCGCAACCCACGGGTTGAGAACCCATGGTTTAAGAGCACCTAGTAACCCATGTCTGTCCCTATTGGTCGTCTAAGAACAGTTACAATGTTTGGGAAGTTTAGAATGCTTTTTCTTCTTTTGTCGTGTGTCCTTAGACCTTCAGCTCCGTTGCAGCAAGCCAGTCCAGTGTGTCATTGTCTAGGTCAATTAAGCCACGATCACCATTCGGTGGCCGGTATATGGGGCAGCCGGTCAGCACGTGTTCCACAGTCTGTAGTGGATCCCCACATTCACAGTGGGCACTGTCTGTGAGACCCCACTTCTGCATGGCTGCACCCAAACGTCCCACACCTGTCCTCAGGCGGTTGAGGGTTGTCCACTCCTTGCGGGGGAGGTGCTGGTCAGGAAAATCTGTGTGGGATCCTCGATGTAGTGGTGAAGCCTGGAAGGTTCTGCTGCCTTCCACTGGTCCCTCCATCTCGGCTTCACCCAGGAAGCCTTGAAGGTTTCAGCTGGTGTTGTGTGGAGCAGTTCCTGGGCCTGTGTGGTAAAGGACTTGAGACGCGTGCGCTGTGGTGTCTCCGTGACGACCTTGTGGAGGAGGTGGGATTCGCTCAACCGTGCCTTCCGAGCGAGGGCCAGCGTGGCTGCTTCTCTCGCCTGACCTCTGCTGGAGCGATTCCAGCGAGGGCCGGTAGGTGGTTTGGTCGGAGTGGCTCGTAGGCATACGGAGACAGTCCGTAGTGCGGTGTTGAGGGCCGCGTCCCGCTTTTGGACATGAGGGCTACGGCTCCAGACTGGGACACAGTACTCAGCGGTGGGGAACACCAGGGCCTCGGTGGAGATGTGCAGCGTCAACGTGGTGCCGGCTAGACCTGTATCAGTGCTGCAGGGCGCTGGTCTTTCCCATGGCGCTCTAGACCTGTATCAATGCTGCAGGGCACTGGTCTTTCCCTTGGCGCTCTAGACCTGTATCAGTGCTGCAGGAGGCTGGTCTTTCCCTTGGTGCTCTAGACCTGTATCAATGCTGCAGGGCGCTGGTCTTTCCCATGGCGCTCTAGACCTGTATCAGTGCTGCAGGAGGCTGGTCTTTCCCTTGGAGCTCTAGACCTGTATCAGTGCTGCAGGAGGCTGGTCTTTCCCTTGGCGCTCTAGACCTGTATCAGTGCTGCAGGGCGCTGGTCTTTCCCTTGGTGCTCTAGACCTGTATCAGTGCTGCAGGGCGCTGGTCTTTCCCTTGGAGCTCTAGACCTGTATCAATGCTGCAGGGTGCTGGTCTTTCCCTTGGCGCTCTCCAGGTTTTGTTTGAAGCACTGGTTCCCAAACTTGTTCATGTCAAGGACCTGTAAGACGGGTCAAGCAAAACAAAAGAAAACAAAATCACACTTGTGTGAAGTGAGGGGCGCACTTGTCATCATACATCATCACACTCCATTCACATGTATGGAAATGTGATTTATTTGACGTGGCAAAAAAATAAAATAAAAAGGCCGTAAAGTGGATCGATCAAATTATGACAATTTACTCATGGGGATCTAAAGGTCAGAGGTCAGATCTAAAGGTCAGAGGTCATTAGACAAATTCGTTTTATCTTCTGTTCCTGAAGGATTCTCACAGCCCTCTAAACCATATCGCCCAATTTCATGAAAAACGACACCACAGAACTGATACAACTGGTGAGATGGTGGAATTTTCACGACAACAAAAGTGATCTTCGCCCTTTGGGCTTGACCTATAATAAAAATATAACTTCTGTCAAATGACATCGTTGGCAGGGAATGAGTTTAATATGCTGACATTCCCTCAGCGCTGTTTAGCGCCCTCTAGGGGCAGGTCAATGTTTTTTGTTTCTTGTTTAGGGGATCTGTTCAAAAAGTTCCACCTTTGAATGATCCAGGGGTTTCCTATCAGCCAATCAAGTGATTACTAGCAGCTTTGTGCTTAGTTCAGCCACAGTAAAAGAAGGCAGCTTCAGTTTGACGTCCATCCTGGTTCTTTATGTCCTTGAGAAGCAACGTTTTTTTCACTCTTCTGCTCTCACCACACGTGTACGTATGTGGCTCTGCAGCAAGCTAAACATAGCTTCTGTTAACAAAGTAGCCGAGACAGGAGCAGAACTTGATACATCATTCTCCATGACATTATTATGTTATTTATTCATGTTTAATTTTTTTAATTTTATTAGTTGTTTGCTTGTTTAGAAGACTATGTTATTTTCTCAGCTGCTGTTGCTAGTCATGGCTGCCAGTTCCCACCTGATGTTGTGTGGGAGTTCAGACTGATCCAGACCGCACTGAATAACTGCCAGCTTGCATAATGTCTTGAGGGTAGGACTGAAGTCTAAGACATACAGGTCACCTGGTCTGTTGTTTGCTCCAAAGAGGATGATACGATCTCCCACCATGCAACAGCACATCTTAGTCATCCTATGTGGGAGTTTCCCCTTGGGCTCAACCTTCTTCCAGGTGAAGGTCTCGGGACTGAATTTCCACACATCATTGAAGGGCTGGTTCTGCTGATCCCAGTTCCAGCCACCAAATATGTACAGCTCTCCATTGTAGGTAAAGGCTGAATGATCCTCACGTCCTTCTGGAACAAGCTGTGCAGAAGGTGTGTCCAGCCAGGTATTGGTCTCTGTGTCAAACACTCTGATGGTGTTGTACTGACCCCACCAGCCCCCAAATACAAACATCTTTGTCCCAATGATGGCGGAAGAGTGACAGTACGAAGCAGGAGTTCGAGCTCCTCTGGTGTTAATTAAAGTCCAGACCATCGTGGTGGTGTCCAACTTGTAGATGTCATTAGTGGATCCAGTCTCGGTTTGTCCTCCATGGATAAACATGACCTTCTCCAAGACACAGGTTGAATGGTACCTCCTCCCCTCTGGGACAGTCCCAGAAACCTGTAGTTTGAACCATATGTGGGCGTCGACATCAAAGGCATGAAGCACATTCTTACAGAACTTCCCTGTGTAGTTGTAGTAATTATACCCTCCCCAGAGGTAGACGGTATATTCTATCAGCACAGCTGTGTGACCGCAGCGCCTGGAGGGAACCTCAAGGGGACGTTCTCCTGTTCCAGGCGTCACTGGGGTCAACTTCCTCCAGCATAAAGACACAGTGTTGAAGATGTGTACTTCAATGTGATCTCTTCTCCTCTGGTTTCCGTCTCCTCCAAAGCAGTAGATCTCGTGTCCGACCACCACAGCAGCCTGGTCCTTCCTATGTTCTCCTTCCAGATGTATCGTCCAGTGAAACATTTCACACAGCAGCTCCACCGTCAATGAGTGTTGACAACTAATTTACAGATTAACTTGTTAGGATGAAGGCAGCTCGGTTTCCTCGTTGCAAGTCACTAACTAATGTTTAGTGTATCGCACACGTCTTTTTAAAGAACATTTGCACGGCTGTGATGTCATTGCATGATTACGTCATATTGTCACGCAATCTGATTGGCCATTTGACCAAGACAAACTATGTCAGTACTGTGATGTCACTCATCCTTATTTGGGCATATGCATGGAAAGAATGACATACAGCCAACACCCAGAACTGGACTGTTTATGAGGAAGTGGACTGGCATGAATTTGAAGCGTCTCAAAGCCATGAGCTCAACCCATGTCTGTCCCTATTGGTTGTCTAAGAGCACCTACTAACCCATGTCTGCCCCTATTGGTCGTCTAAGAACAGCTAGAATGTTTGGGAAGTTTAGAATGCTTTTTCTTCTGTTGTATTGTGTCCTTAGAGCTTCAGCTCCGTTGCAGCAAGCCAGTCCAGTGTGTCATTGTCTAGGTCAATTAAGCCACGATCACCATTCGGTGGCCGGTATATGGGGCAGCCGGTCAGCACGTGTTCCACAGTCTGTAGTGGATCCCCACATTCTCAGTGGGCACTGTCTGTGAGACCCCATTTCTGCATGGCTGCACCCAAACGTCCCACACCTGTCCTCAGGCGGTTGAGGGTTGTCCACTCCCTGCAGCGGAGGTGCTGGCCAGGAACATCTGTGTGGGATCCTCGATGTAGTGGTGAAGCCTGGAAGGTTCTGCTGCCTTCCACTGGTCCCTCCATCTCGCCTTCACCCAGGAAGCCTTGGAGGTGTCAGCTGGTGTTGTGTGGAGCAGTTCCTGGGCCTGTGTGGCAAAGGACTTGAGACGTTGTGGTGTCTCCGTGACGACCTTGTGGAGGAGGTGGGATTTCGCTCAACCGTGCCTTCCGACCAAGGGCCAGCGTTGCTGCTTCTCTCGCCTGACCTCTGCTGGAGCGATCCCAGCGAGGACCGGCAGTTGGTTTGGTCGGAGTGGCTCATAGGCATCCGGAGACAGTCCGTAGGGCGGTGTTGAGGGCCGCGTCCCGCTTTTGGACATGAGGGCTACGGCTCCAGACTGGGACACAGTACTCAGCGGTGGGGAACACCAGGGCCTCGGTGGAGATGTGCAGCGTCAACGTGGTGCCGGCTAGACCTGTATCAGTGCTGCAGGAGGCTGGTCTTTCCCTTGGCGCTCTAGACCTGTATCAGTGCTGCAGGGCGCTGGTCTTTCCCTTGGCGCTCTAGACCTGTATCAGTGCTGCAGGGCGCTGGTCTTTCCCTTGGTGCTCTAGACCTGTATCAGTGCTGCAGGGCGCTGGTCTTTCCCTTGGCGCTCTAGACCTGTATCAGTGCTGCAGGGCGCTGGTCTTTCCCTTGGCGCTCTAGACCTGTATCAGTGCTGCAGGAGGCTGGTCTTTCCCTTGGCGCTCTAGACCTGTATCAGTGCTGCAGGGCGCTGGTCTTTCCCTTGGCGCTCTAGACCTGTATCAGTGCTGCAGGAGGCTGGTCTTTCCCTTGGAGCTCTAGACCTGTATCAGTGCTGCAGGAGGCTGGTCTTTCCCTTGGAGCTCTAGACCTGTATCAGTGCTGCAGGAGGCTGGTCTTTCCCTTGGAGCTCTAGACCTGTATCAGTGCTGCAGGGCGCTGGTCTTTCCCTTGGCGCTCTCCAGGTTTTGTTTGAAGCACTGGTTCCCAAACTTGTTCATGTCAAGGACCTGTAAGACGGCTCAAGAAAAACAAAAGAAAACAAAATCACACTTGTGTGAAGTGAGGGGCGCTCTTGTCATCATACATCATCACACTCCATTCACATGTATGGAAATGTGATTTATTTGACGTGACAAAAAAAAAAAAAAAAGGCCGTAAAGTGGATCGATCAAATTATGACAATTTACTCATGGGGATCTAAAGGTCAGAGGTCAGATCTAAAGGTCAGAGGTCATTAGACAAATTAGTTTTATCTTCTGTTCCTGAAGGATTCTCACAGCCCTCTAAACCATATCGCCCAATTTCATGAAAAACGACACCACAGAACTGATGCAACTGGTGAGATGGTGGAATTTTCACGACAACAAAAGTGATCTTCGCCCTTTGGGCTTGACCTCTAATAAAAATATAACTTCTGTCAAATGACATCGTTGGCAGTGAATGAGTTTAATATGCTGACATTCCCTCAGCGCTTTTTAGCGCCCTCTAGGGGCAGGTCAATGTTTTTTGTTTCTTGTTTAGGGGATCTGTTCAAAAGGTTCCACCTTTGAATGATCCAGGGGTTTCCTATCAGCCAATCAAGTGATTACTAGCAGCTTTGTGCTTAGTTCAGCCACAGTAAAAGAAGGCAGCTTCAGTTTGACGTCCATCCTGGTTCTTTATGTCCTTGAGAAGCAACGTTTTTTTCACTCTTCTGCTCTCACCACACGTGTACGTATGTGGCTCTGCAGCAAGCTAAACATAGCTTCTGTTAACAAAGTAGCCGAGACAGGAGCTGAACTTGATACATCATTCTCCATGACATTATTATGTTATTTTTTCATGTTTCATTTTTTTTATTTTATTAGTTGTTTGCTTGTTTAGAAGACTATGTTATTTTCTCAGCTGCTGTTGCTAGTCATGGCTGCCAGTTCCCACCTGATGTTGTGTGGGAGTTCAGACTGATCCAGACCGTACTGAATAACTGCCAGCTTGCATAATGTCTTGAGGGTAGGACTGAAGTCTAAGACATACAGGTCACCTGGTCTGTTGTTTGCTCCAAAGAGGATGATACGATCTCCCACCATGCAACAGCACATCTTAGTCATCCTATGTGGGAGTTTCCCCTTGGGCTCAACCTTCTTCCAGGTGAAGGTCTCGGGACTGAATTTCCACACATCATTGAAGGGCTGGTTCTGCTGATCCCAGTTCCTGCCACCAAATATGTACAGCTCTCCATTGTAGGTAAAGGCTGAACCTCAAGGTGGCGTTCTCCTGTTCCAGGGGTCACTGGGGTCAACCTCCTCCAGCATAAAGACACTGTGTTGAAGGCGTGTACTTCAATGTGATCTCTTTCCCTCTGGTTTCTGTCTCCTCCAAAGCAGTAGATCTCGTGTCCGACCACCACAGCAGCCTGGTCGTTCCTACGTTCTCCTTCCAGAGCTATCGTCCAGTGAAACATTTCACACAGCAGCTCCACCGTCAATGAGTGTTGACAACTAATTTACAGATTAACTTGTTAGGATGAAGGCAGCCTGGTTTCCTCGTTGCAAGTCGCTAACTGATGTTTAGTGTATCGTACAAGTCTTTTTAAAGAACGATTGCACGGTTGTGATGTCATTGAATGATTACATCATATTGTCACGCAATCTGATTGGCCATTTGACCAAAACAAACTATGTCAGTACTATGACGTCACTCATCCATATTTGGGCATCTGCATGGAGAGAAAGCAACACAGCCAGGCAACACCCGGAACCGGACTGTTTGTGAGGAAGTGGACTCGAATGAATTTGAAGCGTCTCAAAGCCATGAGCTCAACCCATGTCTGTCCCTATTGGTTGTCTAAGAGCACCTAGTAACCCATGTCTGTCCCTTTTGGTTGTCTAAGAGCACCTAGTAACCCATGTCTGTCCCTATAGAGCACTGAAGTCTGACGTCACTTTCAGTAGAGGGCACCAACACACAGGTTCATGTATTTTTTTATTTGCATTGAAATCTCCATAGGGCGATTTTAGGTTGCTTCATATAAGAACTGTGTTTGAAAAATAAACCGACCACCCCGGCCTTTCTGTCAGGGGAGTGGCTGTGCGTCGTTAATGATGTCCATTCATATTTGATACAGCCAGTTTCTGGAGAAAATAGAATGAATGTGGCCGCAAAAGCCTTGAAACTACATATGAAGGCAATGTCGCTGCTAATATACGTCACGCCCAGCTGTCAACACATTGCGTTCCTGAGATTCCTCGTTGACGTAAGCTCAGCTGGTGGTGACTCGACTCGTACTAACCACGAAACATTAAATATCAATGAAATAAAAATAAAAATAAACGTAATTGACATTCAGTTTCTGTTGTGCGACGGGCAGATGCAGCCACCCCCCCTACCCGGAAATGTAGTCTCTGGGTTGTTTGACTCATTTCTAACGCTTATTTTGTTACTCTTTGGGTATATTTGTACATTTCCACCTTCAGTCGATGCTTCATATCCATATGAGTGAAAAGGCCGGGGTGATCGGTTTATTTTTCAAACACAGTTCTTATATGAGGCGATCTAAAATCCCCCTATGGAGATTACAATGCAAATAAAAAGTACATGAACCTGTGGACTGACGCCCTCTACTAACAGTAGAGGGCAGTGACGTCAGGACTTCGGTGCTCTATTGGTCGTCTAAGACAGGGGTTCTCAACGTTTTTGGCCGGGGACCCCCAGAAATGCTTTGGCCGCGTCTCGTGTCCCCCGCCGCGCCCCCCTCCCCACCCCCAATACAAATTGACCGCTACAATAACCATAATAATAGTGAAAATACATCATGAATAAATACTGAAACCAGATATAATCATTAAGGAAAGTTTATGCATGTACTATGTGTACTATGTAAACTCTTCATTTTTTTTTTTATGTTTTTGGGGACCCCCCAAAATTATTTGGCGACCCCCCCCCTCAGGCGGTTGAAGGTTGTCCACTCCCTGCGGCGGAGGTGCTGGCCAGGAACATCTGTGTGGGATCCTCGATGTAGTGGTGAAGCCTGGATGGTTCTGCTGTCTTCCAGTGGTCCCTCCATCTCGCCTTCACCCAGGAAGCCTTGGAGGTGTCAGCTGGTATTGTGCGGAGCAGTTCCTGGGCCTGTGTGGCAAAGGACTTGAGACGCTGTGGTGTCTCCATGACGACCTTGTGGAGGAGGTGGGATGTGCCTTCCGAGCGAGGGCCAGCGTGGTTGCTTCTCTCGCCTGACCTCTGCTGGAGAGATCCCAGCGAGGACCGGCAGTTGGTTTGGTCGGAGTGGCTCGTAGGAATCCGGAGACAGTCCGTAGGGCGGTGTTGAGGCCCGCGTCCACAACTTCTGCACAAAAAAAAGGCCGTAAAGTGGATCGATCAAATTATGACAATTTACTCACAGGGATCTAAAGGTTAGAGGTCAGATCTAAAGGTCAGAGGTCATTAGACAAATTTGTTTTATCTTCTGTTCCTGAAGGATTCTCACAGCCCTCTAAACCATATCGCCCAATTTCATGAAAAACGACACCACAGAACTGATACAACTGGTGAGATGGTGGAATTTTCACGACAACAAAAGTGATCTTCGCCCTTTGGGCTTGACCTATAATAAAAATATAACTTCTGTCAAATGACATCGTTGGCAGGGAATGAGTTTAATATGCTGACATTCCCTCAGCGCTGTTTAGCGCCCTCTAGGGGCAGGTCAATGTTTTTTGTTTCTTGTTTAGGGGATCTGTTCAAAAAGTTCCACCTTTGAATGATCCAGGGGTTTCCTATCAGCCAATCAAGTGATTACTAGCAGCTTTGTGCTTAGTTCAGCCACAATAAAAGAAGCCAGCTTCAGTTTGACATCCATCCTGGTTCTTTATGTCCTTGAGAAGCAACGTTATTTTCACTCTTCTGCTCTCACCACACGTGTACGTATGTGGCTCTGCAGCAAGCTAAACATAACTTCTGTTAACAAAGTAGCCGAGACAAGAGCTGAACTTGATACATCATTCTCCATGACATTATTATGTTATTTATTCATGTTTAATTTATTTTATTTTATTAGTTGTTTGCTTGTTTAGAAGACTATGTTATTTTCTCAGCTGCTGTTGCTAGTCATGGCTGCCAGTTCCCACCTGATGTTGTGTGGGAGTTCAGACTGATCCAGACCGTACTGAATAACTGCCAGCTTGCATAATGTCTTGAGGGTAGGACTGAAGTCTAAGACATACAGGTCACCTGGTCTGTTGTTTGCTCCAAAGAGGATGATACGATCTCCCACCATGCAACAGCACATCTTAGTCATCCTATGTGGGAGTTTCCCCTTGGGCTCAACCTTCTTCCAGGTGAAGGTCTTTGGACTGAATTTCCACACATCATTGAAGGGCTGGTTCTGCTGATCCCAGTTCCTGCCACCAAATATGTACAGCTCTCCATTGTAGGTAAAGGCTGAATGATCCTGACGTCCTTCAGGAAGAAGCTGTGCAGAAGGTGTGTCCAGCCAGTGGTTGTTCTCTGTGTCAAACACTCTGATGGTGTTGTACTGACCCCTCCAGCCCCCAAATACAAACATCTTTGTCCCAATGATGGTGGCAGAGTGACGGTCTGTAGCAGGAGGTGGAGTTCCTCTGGTGTTAATTAAAGTCCAGACCATTGTGGTGGTGTCCAACTTGTAGATGTCATTAGTGGATCCAGTCTCGGTTTGTCCTCCATGGATAAACATGACCTTCTCCAAGACACAGGTTAAATGGTACCTCCTCCCCTCTGGGACAGTCCCAGAAACCTGTAGTTTGAACCATATGTGGGCGTCGACATCAAAGGCATGAAGCACATTCTTACAGAACTTCCCTGTGTAGTAATTATACCCTCCCCAGAGGTAGACGGTATATTCTATCAGCACAGCTGTGTGGCCGCAGCGCCTGGAGGGAACCTCAAGGTGACGTTCTCCTGTCCCAGGTGTCACTGGGGTCAACCTCCTCCAGCATAAAGACACTGTGTTGAAGGCATATACTTCAATGTGATCTCTTTCCCTCTGGTTTCTGTCTCCTCCAAAGCAGTAGATCTCGTGTCCGACCACCACAGCAGCCTGGTCATTCCTACGTTCTCCTTCCAGAGCTATCGTCCAGTGAAACATTTCACACAGCAGCTCCACCGTCAATGAGTGTTGACAACTAATTTACAGATTAACTTGTTAGGATGAAGGCAGCTCGGTTTCCTCGTTGCAAGTCGCTAACTGATGTTTAGTGTATCGTACAAGTCTTTTTAAAGAACGATTGCACGGTTGTGATGTCATTGAATGATTACATCATATTGTCACGCAATCTGATTGGCCATTTGACCAAAACAAACTATGTCAGTACTATGACATCACTCATCCATTTTTGGGCATCTGCATGGAGAGAAAGCAACACAGCCAGGCAACACCCGGAACTGGACTGTTTGTGAGGAAGTGGACTCGCATGAATTTGAAGCGTCTCAAAGCCATGAGCTCAACCCATGTCTGTCCCTATTGGTTGTCTAAGAGCACCTAGTAACCCATGTCTGTCCCTTTTGGTTGTCTAAGAGCACCTAGTAACCCATGTCTGTCCCTATAGAGCACCGAAGTCTGACGTCACTTTCAGTAGAGGGCACCAACACAGGTTCATGTATTTTTTTATTTGCATTGAAATCTCCATAGGGTGATTTTAGGTCGCTTCATATAAGAACTGTGTTTGAAAAATAAACCGACCACCCCGGCCTTTCTGTCAGGGGAGTGGCTGTGCGTCGTTAATGATGTCCATTCATATTTGATACAGCCAGTTTCTGGAGAAAATAGAATTAATGTGGCCGCAAAAGCCTTGAAACTACATATGAAGGCAATGTTGCTGCTAATATACGTCACGCCAGCTGTCAACACATTGCGTTCCTGAGATTCCTCGTTGACATAAGCTCAGCTGGTGGTGACTCGACTCGTACTAACCACGAAACATTAAATATCAATGAAATAAAAATAAAAATAAACGTAATTGACATTCAGTTTCTGTTGTGCGACGGGCAGATGCAGCCACCCCCCCTACCCGGAAATGTAGTCTCTGGGTTGTTTGACTCATTTCTAACGCTTATTTTGTTACTCTTTGGGTATATTTGTACATTTCCACCTTCAGTCGATGCTTCATATCCATATGAGTGAAAAGGCCGGGGTGATCGGTTTATTTTTCAAACACAGTTCTTATATGAGGCGATCTAAAATCCCCCTATGGAGATTACAATGCAAATAAAAAGTACATGAACCTGTGGACTGACGCCCTCTACTAACAGTAGAGGGCAGTGACGTCAGGACTTCGGTGCTCTATTGGTCGTCTAAGACAGGGGTTCTCAACGTTTTTGGCCGGGGACCCCCAGAAATGCTTTGGCCGTGTCTCGTGACCCCCGCCCCGCCCCCACCCCCAATACAAATTGACCGCTACAATAACCATAATAATAGTGAAAATACATCATGAATAAATACTGAAACCAGATATAATCATTAAGGAAAGTTTATGCATGTACTATGTGTACTATGTAAACTCTTCATTTTTTTTTTTTAATGTATTTGGGGACCCCCCCAAAATTATTTGGCGACCCCCCCCCCCAGGCGGTTGAGGGTTGTCCACTCCCTGCGGCGGAGGTGCTGCCCAGGAACATCTGTGTGGGATCCTCGACGTAGTGGTGAAGCCTGGATGGTTCTGCTGTCTTCCACCCAGGAAGCCTTGGAGGTGTCAGCTGGTATTGTGCGGAGCAGTTCCTGGGCCTGTGTGGCAAAGGACTTGAGACGCTGTGGTGTCTCTGTGACGACCTTGTGGAGGAGGTGGGATGTGCCTTCCGAGCGAGGGCCAGCGTGGCTGCTTCTCTCGCCTGAAATTTGCTGGAGCGATCCCAGCGAGGACCGGCAGTTGGTTTGGTCGGAGTGGCTCATAGGAATCAGGAGACAGTCCGTAGGGCGGTGTTGAGGGCCGCGTCCACAACTTCTGCACACAAAAAAAGGCTGTAAAGTGGATCGATCAAATTATGACAATTTACTCATGGAGATCTAAAGGTCAGAGGTCAGATCTAAAGGTCAGAGGTCATTAGACAAATGAGTTTTATCTTCTGTTCCTGAAGGATTCTCACAGCCCTCTAAACCATATCACCCAATTTCATGAAAAACGACACCACAGAACTGATAAAACTCTACGCCCTTTGGGCTTGACCTCTAATAGAAATATAACTTCTGTCAAATGACATCATTGGCAGGGAATGAGTTTTAATATGCTGACATTCCCTCTGTTCTGTTTAGCGCCTCTAGGGGCAGTTCAATGTTTTTGTGTTTCTTGTTTAGGGGTTTCTGTTCATAAAGTTCCACCTTTGAATGCTCCAGGTGTTTCCTATCAGCCAATCAAGTGATTACTAGAAGCTTTGTGCTTAGTTCAGCCACATTAAAAGAAGGCAGCTTCAGTTTGACGTCCATCCTGGTTCTTTATGTCCTTGAGAAGCAACGTTTTTTTCACTCTTCTGCTCTCACCACACGTGTACGTATGTGGCTCTGCAGCGAGCTAAACATACAGTAGCTTCTGTTAACAAAGCAGCCGAGACAGGAGCTGAACTTGACACATCATTCTCCATGACATTATGTTATATATTCAATGTTTAATTTATTTTATTGTATTAGTTGTTTGTTTGTTTTGAATCCTATGTTTTTTTCTCAGCTGCTTTTGGTTCATGGCTGCCAGTTCCCACCTGGTGTTGTGTGGTAGTTCAGACTGATCCAGACCGTACTGAATAACTGCCAGCTTGCATAATGTCTTGAGGCTAGGACTGAAGTCTAAGACATACAGGTCACCTGGTCTGTTGTCTGCTCCAAAGAGGATGATACGATCTCCCACCATGCAACAGCACATATCCTTCATCCCATGTGGGTGTTTCCCCTTGGGCTCAACCTTCTTCCAGGTGAAGGTCTCTGGACTGAATTTCCACACATCATTCAAGGTCTGGTAACTCTGGTTCCTGCCACCACATATGTACAGCTCTCAATTGTAGGTAAAGGCTGAATGATCATTTCAAAACACTTTCAAACACTCTGTTGTAGTACTGACCCCACCAGCCCCCAAATACAAACATCTTTGTCCCGATAATGGTGGCAGAGTGACGACATGTAGCAGGAGGTGGAGTTCCTCTGGTGTTAATTAAAGACCAGACCATTGTGGTGGTGTCCAACTTGTAGATGTCATTAGTGTATCCAGTCTGGGTCGATCCTCCATGGATAAACATGACCTTCCCAACGACACAGGCTGAGTGGTTCCTCCTTCCCTCTGGGACAGTCCCAGAAACCTGTGGTTTCAACCATATGTGGGCGTCGACATCAAAGCCATGAAGCGCATTCTTACAGTACTTCCCTGTGTAGTAATTATACCCTCCCCAGAGGTAGACAGTATATTCAATCAGCACAGCTGTGTGGCCGTAGCGCCTGGAGGGAACCCCAAGGTGGCGTTCTCCTGTTCCAGGGGTCACTGGGTCAACTTCCTCCAGCATAAAGACACTGTGTTGAAGACGTTTACTTCAATGTGATCTCTTCCCCTCTGGTTTCCTCCAAAGCAGTAGATCTCCACAGCAGCCTGGTCCTTCCTATGTGTTCCTTCCAGATGTATCGTCCAGTGAAACATTTCACACAGCAGCTCCACCGTCAATGAGTGTTGACAACTAGTTTACAGATTAACTTGTTAGGATGAAGGCAGGCTGATGTTTAGTGTATTGGACAAGTCTTTTTATAGAACATTTGCACGGCTGTGATGTCATTGCATGATTATGTCATATTGTCACGCAATCTGATTGGCCATTTGACCAAGACAAACTATGTCAGTACCATCCATATTTGGGCATTTTTTCCACTGGATCATTCTCACATGGAGAAGCTTCTAGGTCCATTATATATTTTTGAGGGGTGCTAGCCCCTCCTATATACAGGTTTAATGTTTGTTTTGTAAACGCCATTGACTATGAAGGGAGAATTTACGTCATAATGTGCCTCATTACATCATATTGTCTCTTTATTGTTAATGGCGTTTAATGTTTGTGTTTGCACCGTTTGTTTTACATCACCATTACATCACCTAATCAACATGAGTTAGACTTTAATATATTAGCGCCCCTCACTTCACACAGGTGTGATTTATTTTTAAATAATACCCACATTTGTCAACAATGTTTTCCCCACTATGATAGACCCCCCACCCCACCATGATATCTATTCTTCGTTTTCTTGTGAAAAGTCATGATGAAATATTACAGAAGAGTACCTCAAGTTGCCATGTATTGCTGTACTGTAAAGTATTTTTATGTAATATTTTACATTGAGTAAAATATTCCAGAGTTTAGTGTTCTAGGGTAAGGCATCGTCTGCACGTCGGCGTCTCGTCTTTCTGTTGCGTCTTATTTGTGAAGCCATAATGTTTCCATACGATGGATTGAACTTTTTATTTGTGAAGCCATAATTTTTCCATACGATGGATTTAACGTTTTATTTTATGGGGAGGAGCTAGTCTTCTTGGTCCGACTGCATCTGGTTTGTTGTGAAGATAGCCGGGCGAGTCACCGCAAGTCACCACATCTTCTGCTCTTCTGGTTTATACGCCCGCCTCTGCAACTGTATCGCTGATTTCCACAGCACACATCCACAGTAGACACGCCCACACAGCTGTTTCTGTACAGCACACATCCACAGTAGACACGCCCCCACAGCTGTTTCTGTACAGCACACATCCACAGTAGACACGCCCACACAGCTGTTTCTGTACAGCACACATCCACAGTAGACACGCCCACACAGCTGTTTCTGTACAGCACACATCCACAGTAGACACGCCCACACAGCTGTTTCTGTACAGCACACATCCACAGTAGACACGCCCACACAGCTGTTTCTGTACAGCACACATCCACAGTAGACACGCCCACACAGCTGTTTCTGTACAGCACACATCCACAGTAGACACGCCCACACAGCTGTTTCTGTACAGCACACATCCACAGTAGACACGCCCACACAGCTGTTTCTGTACAGCACACATCCACCGTAGACACGCTCACACAGCTGTTTCTGTACAGCACACATCCACAGTAGACACGCCCACACAGCTGTTTCTGTACAGCACACATCCACAGTAGACACGCCCACACAGCTGTTTCTGTACAGCACACATCCACAGTAGACACGCCCACACAGCTGTTTCTGTACAGCACACATCCACAGTAGACACGCCCACACAGCTGTTTCTGTACAGCACACATCCACCGTAGACACGCCCACACAGCTGTTTCTGTACAGCACACATCCACCGTAGACACGCCCACACAGCTGTTTCTGGATCCGTCCATTCTCTCTAGAACGGATATGCAACCTGGCAAAACAAATCGACATAATTTTGTTTTTTAATATTTACAGTACCACAGTTATGGCCGCCGTGTTAAAAGGAGCTGAAATTGACACATCGTTATCCATGACATCATTATGTTATTCAGTTTTATTTATTGTCTCCTCCACCCGAAGGCATGGGGAGAGTATGTTTAGACCTGCCTCCGTCCGTCCGTCCGTCCGTCCGTCCGTCCGTCCGTCTGTCCGTTCGTCCGCGTACAGCTAATCTGCACCACCGTTGTCCCGGTCGATGCCAAACTGTGCACACCCACTCCCTGGATGCCAACGACCAACCTCTGCCCCAACTTTTCTACAGCGGCCTGTTATAGCGCCACCATGAGGCAGATTTTAGCAAAACACACGTCTTTATATTACTCGTATACATTTTATCCATACATCAATTCATCAATCGGTTTACATTATCTCTATAGTCATGTGATCAACACAGATCTGTTTGATTTTTCATATATCACTCCTACACATTTTGTCCAAACATCACAAATGGTATTATCCTGGTGGAGACCTGTTCCCTGAGGGACACTTTTTCTAGCTTAATTGTATTTATTTCGCTGCTTATTTGTTTTGTTTAGAAGACTATGTTATTTTCTCAGCTGCTGTTGCTAGTCATGGCTGCCAGTTCCCACCTGATGTTGTGTGGGAGTTCAGACTGATCCAGACCGTACTGAATAACTGCCAGATTGCATAATGTCTTGAGGCTAGGACTGAAGTCTAAGACATACAGGTCACCTGGTCTGTTGTTTGCTCCAAAGAGGATGATACGATCTCCCACCATGCAACAGCACATATCGTCCATCCCATGCTGGTGTTTCCCCTTGGGCTCAACCTTCTTCCAGGAGAAGGTCTCTGGACTGAATTTCCACACATCATTGAAGGTCTTGTAACAGTTCCTGCCACCAACTATGTACAGCTCTCCATTGTAGGTAAAGGCTAAATACAAACATCTTTGTCCCGATAATGGTGGAGAGTGACATTCTAAAGCAGGAGGTGGAGTTCCTCTGGTGTTAATTAAAGTCCAGCCCATCGTGGTGGTGTCCAACTTGTAGATCATTAGTGTCTCCAGTCTGGTTTCCTCCTCCATGGATAAACATGACCTTCCCCAAAACACAGGCTGAGTGGTTCCTCCTCCCTTCTGGGACAGTCCCAGAAACCTGTGGTTTGAACCATATGTGGGCGTCGACATCAAATGCATTAATCACATTGCAGTACGTATTCCCTCCCCAGAGGTAGACAGTATATTCTATCAGCACAGCTGTGTGGCCGTAGCGCCTGGAGGGAACCTCAGGGGTCACTGGGTCCACTTCCTCTAGCATAAAGACACTGTGTTGAAGACGTGTACTTCAATGTGATCTCTTTCCCTCTGGTTTCCGTCTCCTCCAAAGCAGTAGATCTCGTGTCCGACCACCACAGCAGCCTGGTCCTTCCTATGTTCTCCTTCCAGATGGATCGTCCAGTGAAACATTTCACACAGCAGCACCACCGTCAATGAGTGTTGACAACTAGTTTACAGATGAACTTGTTAGGATTAAGGCAGCTCGGTTTCAACGTAGCCAGTTGCTAACTAATGTTTAGTGTATCGCACAAGTCTTTTTAAAGAACATTTGCACGGCTGTGATGTCATTGCATGATGTCCATCATCCATATTTGGGCGTGTTTTCCACTGGACCGTTCTCACATGTCCCAGGAATGGCTGGACCAGGAGAATCTTCCAGGTCCATTATATATTTTTGAGGGGTGCTACCCCCTCCTATATACAGGTTTAATGTTTGTCTTTAGTTCAATGTTTGTTTTGTAAACACCATTGACAATGAAGGGAAAATGTACGTCATAATGTGTCTCATTACGTCATATTGTCTCTTTATTGTTAATGGCGTTTAATGTTTGTGTTTGCACCGTTTGTTTTACATCACCATTACATCACCTAATCAACATGAGTTAGACTTTCATATATTAGCGCCCCTCACTTCACACGGGTGTGATTTTTATTTATCCTCATGTTCCGTGCTCAGCCAATCAAATAATCACTATGGGGTGCTCAGCCAATCAAATCATCACTATGGGGTGCTCAGCCAATCAAATCATCACTATGGGGTGCTCAGCCAATCAAATCATCACTATGGGGTATACAAAGCTGTGCATAGGAGGGCCTAGCACCTCAAAAACAACACAACAAAAAGATCATCATCATCACACTCCGTTCACATGTATGGAAATCAGATTTATTTGATGTGGCCATAAAAAAGAAAAAGGCCGTAAAGTGGATCGATCAAATTATAACAATTTACTCATGGGGATCTAAAGGTCAGAGGTCAGATCTAAACGTCAGAGGTCAGATCTAAAGGTCAGAGGTCATTAGACGAATGAGTTTTATCTTCTGTTCCTGAGGGATTCTCACAGCCCTCTAAACCATGTCGCCCAATTTCATGAAAAACGACACCACAGAACTGATAAAACTGGTGAGATGGTGGAATATTCACGTCAACAAAAGTGATCTACGACCTTTGATCTCTAATAAAAAATATAAAACATCCACCAAATGACATCGTTGGCAGGTAATGAGTTTCATATGCTGACATTCCCTCATTGATTTTTAGCGCCCTCCAGGGGCAGGTCAATGTTTTCGTGTTTCTTGTTTAGGGGTTTCTGTTCATAAAGTTCCACCTTTGAATGCTCCAGGTGTTTCCTATCAGCCAATCAAGTGATTACTAGCAGCTTTATGCTTAGTTCAGCCACAGTAAAAGAAGGCAGCTTCAGTTTGACGTCCATCCTGGTTCTTTATGTCCTCGAGAAGCAACGGTTTTTTCACTCTTCTGCTCTCACCACACGTGTATGTATGTGGCTCTGCAGCGAGCTAAACATAGCTTCTGTTAACAAAGCAGCCGAGACAGGAGCTGAACTTGACACATCATTATCAATGGCATTATGTAATTAGTCACTGTTTAATTTATTTTATTTTATTACTTGTTTGTTTGTTTAGAAGACTATGTTATTTTCTCAGCTGCTGTTGGTAGTCATGGCTGCCAGTTCCCACCTGGGAGTTCAGACTGATCCAGACCGTACTGAATAACTGCCAGCTTGCATAATGTCTTGAGGCTAGGACTGAAGTCTAAGACATACAGGTCACCTGGTCGGTTTTCTGCTCCAAAGAGGATGATACGATCTCCCACCATGCAACAGCACATATTAGTGATCCTATGTGGGTGTTTCCCCTTGGGCTCAACCTTCTTCCAGGTGTCTCTGGACTGAATTTCCACACATAATTGAAGTACTGGTTCCAGTTCCTGCCACCAAATATGTACAGCTCTCCATTGTAGGTAAATGCTGAATGATCATAACGTCCTTCTGGAACCTACTATCACCTACTATGTCCATCATTCACAGTTGGACAGGAATGCCCTGGACCAGGAGAAGTTCCCAGGTCCATTATATATATATTTTTAGGAATGTTTTTGAGCGGCCCTCCTATATTCAACTATTGCAGGCCCGGATTGGACGGTCTGGCAATTCTGGCATCTGCTAGGACCAGTCTGAGCAGAAAAAGACCCCCCAAAAATGAAAGAGAAACAAAATAAAAATAAAAAACACCCACCATGGCCGGCCCGCGGCCCTATTAGAGGATTGGGCCGGCCCAGTCCATTCTGTCCATAAGGGGGGGTTGGGCCGGCCCAGTCCATTCTGTCCATAAGTGGGGGTTGGGCCGGCCCAGTCCATTCTGTCCATAAGGGGGGGTTGGGCCAGCCCGGTCCATTCTGTCCATAAGGGGGGGTTGGGCCGGCCCGGTCCATTCTGTCCATAAGGGGGGGTTGGGCCGGCCCGGTCCATTCTGTCCATAAAGGGGGGTTGGGCCGGCCCGGTCCATTCTGTCCATAAGGGGGGGTTGGTCCGGCCCGGTCCATTCTGTCCATAAGGGGGGGTTGGGCCGGCCCGGTCCATTCTGTCCATAAGGGGGGGTTGGGCCGGCCCGGTCCATTCTGTCCATAAGGGGGGGTTGGGCCGGCCCGGTCCATTCTGTCCATAAGGGGGGGTTGGGCCGGCCCGGTCCATTCTGTCCATAAGGGGGGGTTTGGCCGGCCCGGTCCATTCTGTCCATAAGGGGGGGTTGGGCCGGCCCGGTCCATTCTGTCCATAAGGGGGGGTTTGGCCGGCCCGGTCCATTCTGTCCATAAGGGGGGGTTGGGCCGGTCCATTCTGTCCATAAGGGGTGGTTGGGCCGGCCCGGTCCATTCTGTCCATAAGGGGGGGTTGGGCCGGCCCGGTCCATTCTGTCCATAAGGGGGGGTTGGGCCGGCCCGGTCCATTCTGTCCATAAGGGGGGGTTGGGCCGGCGCGGTGGAGGAGAGGTGGAGACTCTGTTCCCCCTCGGCTGCTGATGTCGTTGGCCCGGTCTGACTCTGACGTGAGCCAATTAAAATAAAGCTGGAGGGATACAGATTGAATGAATGCAAGTGGTGACAGGAGGAAGACAAGTTAATGAACACATTATGAAGGTAAAGGGCAGTGTTGTTTTTGGCAGCAAATTCTGATTTTAGTTTTAGTCATATTGTCTTGAATAGTTTTCATTTAGTTTTGGTCACATTTTAGTCACCTGGAATGTTTTAGTGTTAGTCTAGACTAAATGTCATGCAATTTTAGTCGACTAAATCTACAGTTGATTTAGTCGACTACAATGTGTTTTGGCTGGCCTGGATGGTGTCGTAATGATTGATTTTACACTTGATGAACCAAGCATGCAAACCAAGTGTAAAATTACTTATACTGGATCTCTGGTCCACTAGTCACTTGCAAACATTTTAGTCTAGTTTTTATTTGTTGATGAAATTGTCAATACATTTAGTCTTAGTCTTAATCATCATAGCTTAGTTTTCCTCCGTGAAAAAAGGTAGTAGACGAACATTTTTTGTCTTAAGGTGGCCTTACACTAGCCGATAATCGGGCATTTGAAATCTGACAGCACCACACACTACAGGATAATCGGAGCGGGGCCGAGCAAATATCAAACATTCTTGATGTTGATCGGGCCGATCCCGATCGCGCGCGGGGGGTGCCCGATTGAGTCGGACACCCCCCGAGCGTCAAAAATGCCCGATTATCGGCTAGTGTAAGGCCACCTTTAGTTTTAGTCGACGAAATGGTGTTTTTTTTAAATCCACGTATACGTATGTGGCTATGCAGCGCGTGTAGCAACGCAAGTACACCGGTGTGTGTGTACACACAGACGCACACATAACATTACCATGTTTAAGACAGTAGTGTGTTTACATTCCTACTAACAACAACAACAGTACATGTTCAGGGCAGGTACAGGTTATCCTGTTAGCAGATCTTCAGAGATTACATGAGACAGAATGTCTCCTGAATCCCAGACACCAGTTCTCTCTCCTGTACGAATGTCAGTGCTGTGATATCGTGTGTGTGTGTATGTGATATCGTTCTGTTTTACATTACATTTTATCGTATGTGATATCGTTCTGTTTTACATTACTAACACGATAGAATGAGATTCGAGGCCGCCTTTACCATGTGCACGCACGCACGCACGCACGCACGCACACACGCACGCACACCATATCATATTGTTTAGTGTGAGATACACAGACTAGCGACTGGACAGCGGTGGGCCGTCTAACACAGGATCTTTTTTTATGATTAGACGGGATGATTTAGATCACGAGTTATTAACGTTTTAAGATTTTCGTCGGCGGCGGTTAAACAGGGGGGGGAACATTTTCGATGACGTCCCACTGTTACGCAACATCGAGGATTGCACAACAGGCGCTCCGAGGCTGTGGAGCGATCGGTTATATCAATGAACTTGCCCATGTCTTGTGTGTGTGTGTGTGTGTGTGTGTGTGTGTGTGTGTGTGTGTGTGTGTGTGTGTGTTGTACAAGTGTGCGCGTGTGCCTCTGGCATGTTCTTATCTCTCTCTCTCTCACACACACACACACACACACACAGACACACACACACACACACACACACACACATGCAGTCCCAGTGGCACAGAGCGACATGCCTCTAATGGGGAGCACAGGTGTGAGGGGGGGGGGGGTGCAGGCAGGTGGCCACGGAGCAGGTTAATCCACTAATTGGGAGCGCAGGGAGCCGTGTGTGTGTGTGTGTGTGTGTGTGTGTGTGTGTGTGTGTGTGTGTGTGTGTGTGTGTGTGTGTGTGTGTGTGTGTGTGTGTGTGTGTGTGTGGGGGGGGGGGGGGGGGGGCATTTAAAGGGGGACATCTGGTCCTGTAGGGGAACAGACCTGCCTCATACTGGTTTACTATCTGACGCACACACAGTCACACACACACACACACACACACACACACACACACACACACACACACACACACACACACACACACACACACACACACGTCAACATATAACCCCCCCTGGTGTTTCACTTCTATGGCTGGTGTCGACGGAGGGACTGTTTGTTTTCTATCCCTTCTGCTCAGACTGAATGTAAACATGTTTACACTCAGTTTCTGTTTCATGTCAAGGAACCATCAATCATCAAGGCAATTTATAATATTTACTATAGTCCTACTAGACCCCAGGAAATGACATCTGGCCACAAAAGATCACAGGATCTATTGAATGTCAAGGGGGAGGTGACAAACGGACATGTTGAGCCTACAACACAGTATATGAACACCCCCCTAATATTTCCCTTCACATTCAGTAGATCCTGTGATCTCGCTAAAATCGCTGAAACAAAAGAAAGCAGCACAATGCAAAAGAATAAAAACTCATCTTCAGGTGGTGGAAATAGTTAAACATGTTCTCATTTAAAATGTCCACAGCAGTTAGCACAGACAACGTCTCGTAACCCTTCTGTTTAGCTAATTTGGCTCTAAGCCTCCTGCCTGGAGGTAACAAGTCAAATTCAGAGCGAAGAGGGTGGTTGGACTCATTAGAGGAGTAGAAGTAGAGGGTGGGTGGAGTCATTGTGAACCTGAACTGCCTTTTTTGGTTATGGAGAGGTTGTATAATTATGTATTATGCAGTTGCAATGGTTTGTCTCCAATGATCTCACTGGCCTGGTTGACTACCTGGCTGAGCTTGATTTTAATTCTTAACTGACGGGTGTGTTCGTGTCTCTCCCCAGATTATAGAAGGTTTAAATGACTAGGTCAGTTCGTGTTCTCCCCAGGTTACAGAGGGTTTATTACTAGGTCTGTTCGTGTTCTCCCCAGGTTACAGAGGGTTTATAACTAGGTATGTTTGTGTTCTCCCCAGGTTACAGAGGGTTTATAACTAGGTCTGTTGGTGTTCTCCCCAGGTTATAGATGGTTTATAACTAGGTATGTTCGTTTTCTCCCCAGGTTACAGAGGGTTTATAACTAGGTCTGTTCGTATTCTCCCCAGGTTACTCCATCCTCCAGGCCATCATGGAGAGGGCGGGGCAGAACAACTGGCAGGTGAGCGCTATCTGCGTGGAGAACTTTAACGACGCCAACTACCGCCGCCTGCTGGACGACCTGGACCGACGGAATGAGAAGAAGTTCCTGATCGACCTGGAGGCGGAGCGGCTCGTTAACATGTTGGAGCAGGTGAGGCTCGTTAAGGCTCTTTAACATGCTGGAACAGGTGAGGCTCGTTAAGGCTCGTTAACATGCTGGAGCAGGTGAGGCTCGTTAACATGCTGGAGCAGGTAGCGACCAAATATGGTCATTAATGACTCGTTAACATGTTGGAGCAGGTAACGACCAAATATGGTCATAAATGACCTGGAGGCTCGTTAACATGTGTGATGCTACCATATATGGTCATAAAAAATCATACCTCGGGTGGTCTGCGATTCTGTCCTGTGATAGGACCGCTTATCCGTGAGCTAACGTCCGGTTTAAGGCCTGCTGGGGTAATTTTTGCCCCTTGGATAAAATAAGACACTTCACTTTAAAACACCCTCATGTCACATGGGTGGACCCAGACTGAAAACAACAGTTATACAACGTTATAAAAGTAAAAAAGTAAAGTAAAAGTCCTCCACAAAAACACTTGTTCAGAAGATCTCTTCTTCTTCAATCTGTCCTCTCTGTTTCCTGTTCTCGAATCTGTCCTCTCTGTTTCCTGTTCTCGAATCTGTCCTCTCTGTTTCCTGTTCTTCTTCAATCTGTCCTCTCTGTTTCCTGTTCTTCAATCTGTCCTCTCTGTTTCCTGTTCTTCAATCTGTCCTCTCTGTTTCCTGTTCTTCTTTAATCTGTCCTCTCTGTTTCCTGTTCTTCTCCAATCTGTCCTCTCTGTTTCCTGTTCTTCTCCAATCTGTCCTCTCTGTTTCCTGTTCTTCTTCAATCTGTCCTCTCTGTTTCCTGTTCTTCTCCAATCTGTCCTCTCTGTTTCCTGTTCTTCTTCAATCTGTCCTCTCTGTTTCCTGTTCTTCTCCAATCTGTCCTCTCTGTTTCCTGTTCTTCTTCAATCTGTCCTCTCTGTTTCCTGTTCTTCTTCAATCTGTCCTCTCTGTTTCCTGTTCTTCTTCAATCTGTCCTCTCTGTTTCCTGTTCTTCAATCTGTCCTCTCTGTTTCCTGTTCTTCAATCTGTCCTCTCTGTTTCCTGTTCTTCTTCAATCTGTCCTCTCTGTTTCCTGTTCTTCTTCAATCTGTCCTCTCTGTTTCCTGTTCTTCTTCAATCTGTCCTCTCTGTTTCCTGTTCTCCAATCTGTCCTCTCTGTTTCCTGTTCTTCTTCAATCTGTCCTCTCTGTTTCCTGTTCTTCTCCAATCTGTCCTCTCTGTTTCCTGTTCTTCTCCAATCTGTCCTCTCTGTTTCCTGTTCTTCTCCAATCTATCCTCTCTGTTTCCTGTTCTTCTCCAATCTGTCCTCTCTGTTTCCTGTTCTTCTTCAATCTGTCCTCTCTGTTTCCTGTTCTTCTCCAATCTGTCCTCTCTGTTTCCTGTTCTTCTCCAATCTATCCTCTCTGTTTCCTGTTCTTCTCCAATCTGTCCTCTCTGTTTCCTGTTCTTCTTCAATCTGTCCTCTCTGTTTCCTGTTCTTCTCCAATCTGTCCTCTCTGTTTCCTGTTCTTCTCCAATCTATCCTCTCTGTTTTCTGTTCTTCTCCAATCTGTCCTCTCTGTTTCCTGTTCTTCTCCAATCTGTTGCACGTTAAAGAAGATTCACGCGTTTCGATTTAATTTCCAACGTGTTTGTCTCCCCCTTGTGGCCGTGACTGGAACACCAGCTGGTCTCCCATCCCATAGAGTTAAATTATTCAGGAAATCTCCAAGATAGCATCTGTCACATGTGCGTGTGCGCACGCGTGTGCGTGTGCATGTGCGTGTGCGCGTGTGCACGTGCGTGTGCACGTGCGTGTGCGCCAGATGTCTCCACAGGTATCGTAGAATATGATAAATAGACGTTATGAGGAAGCATTTCTTTCCTGTTTCCTCATAAGTTCAAATATAGCCGATCTACAAGCTCACAACGTGTCAATGTAGATCCGCTAGTTGTGTGCATGTGCATGTGCATGTGCATGCGCACATGCGCGCGTGCGTGCGTGCGTGCGTGCGTGGCTGTAAGAGGCTTCCAACAACTTGGGATGCCAAAAATGAGCTGCTAATAAACGGCTCTGTGCAAATATATCTGTTCTGCCAAATATGGTGAAGACTCTTATCTCTGAAGTGGACACAACTAAATGATTGTGTGTGTGTGTGTGTGTGTGTGTGTGTGTGTGTGTGTGTGTGTGTGTGTGTGTGTGTGTGTGTGTGTGTGTGTGTGTGTGTGTGTGTGTGTGTGTGTGTGTGTGTGTTCTCTCCTCAGATCGTCAGCGTGGGTAAACATGTGAAAGGTTACCATTACATCATGGCCAACCTTGTGAGTAAACCTGTGTTTATTTGTGTTTCTTTATTTCTTTGTTTGTTTGTTTGTTTGTTATAGCGCTCGTTGAAGATCACTCAACGGCCCTGCGTACCACCAGGCGTACCACCTGTTTTGAATTTGCACATAATACGGGAGGAAGCAGGAGGTTGCTTTACAATTTACAATGTAGTCGTTTATCAGACGCTCTTAATCCAAAGCAATTTACATTAAGCAAGAACAAAAAGCACGACAATACATCCATCACAAGTAGTTATCATGAAACATGCGTAAGCTAAGAACGTAACAGTGGAATATTTATATAATGAAACTATACATATATACTATACATATAAACTACACTATACTATATTATACTGTATGTACTATAAAGTGCTATGACTACATAAAATGCAATTCTAGTGCCGTCTACGTAACATGCTATAAGTCTGTATCAAATGCTATCTAAGTCTACATAAAGTGCTATCTAAGGGGCTAGGGCAAGTGCTACGGGCCATGATGGAGTCTGAAGAGGTGGGTTTTCAGACAACGGCGGAAGATTGGGAGTGAGGCTGCATTTCAGATTGCAATGGGAAGTGTATTCCATAGTTTTGGAGCCAGAAGGGAGAAGAGTCTGGGATGTGTGGAGCGTTGTCCCGGCATTTTTAGTGAAGGTACTTCCAGCTTCCCTGCGTCGGCTGATCTGAGTGCGCGGGAGGGTTTGTAGAGTACGATCATACTTGTAAGGTATACGGGGGAGCCATGCCTTTGGTTGCTTTGAATGCCAGCATCAGAGTTTTGTATTCTGTGCGGGCAGCGACCGGGAGCCAATGGAGGGAGCGGAGAAGGGGGGAGACGTGTGAGAATTTTGGCTGGTTGAAGACCAAGCGAGCTGCGGCTCAGTTGGAGGGGCTTAAGTGCACATGCCGGTAGGCCAGTAAGGAGGGAGTTACAATTGTCAAGTTTTGACAAGACTGTTGTCTGGATTAGGAGCTGGGCTGACGTGGGTGAGGAACGGGGGGGATAGAAACAGTTGTGTGTCATCGGCATAGCAGTGATAGGATATATTGTGAGCCGAGATGATAGTGCCAAGGGATTTAGTGTACAGTGAGAAAAGGAGGGGACCAAGTACAGATCCCTGTGGGACCCCAGTTTGGAGGGTACGGGGGGATGATAGCAAACCTTTCCAAGAAACCTGGTAGGTTCATAACTATAAACTCTATGATCTCCATGAGGCTCATAACTATAAACTCTATGATCTCCATGAGGCTCATAACTATAAACTCTATGATCTCCATGAGGCTCATAACTATAAACTCTATGATCTCCATGAGGCTCATAACTATACACTCTATGATCTCCATGAGGCTCATAACTATAGGTGACATGGCGTCTGGTAGCTCTCCTCGGCTTGCTGCTGCTGCGGGAGCGTTTTCCAGACTTAAACCGGAGATTTATACTACTACTGATGGAAGAGTAATAGTTGAAGATGAGCTACTAAACTTCATCGTGATAAAAATGAGAACTTTGAGTCACGATGAGATTGTGTTGCTGGCGACGAGCAGTTTCACCTCGGAACGGATAGAAGCTGCTAAGAAGGCACTGTTTGCAGTATGTCCCAATACAAATCAACGCTGCACTAACTTTAAAGGCCAACAAAAGGACAGCAATAACGTTAAATTGTGCCTAAAAGTGCTAAATGAGTGTGGAGAAGACATTCCAAGATTTGTCTCCCACTTCCTGGATGATCTGCCTCCAGTCTCATTCAACAATTTGGATGTACCTGCGCTCCTCGGCAGAATGGAACAACTCAATTCTGACATCTGCTGTATGAAAAGAACCCTTGAATCCCAGGGGAATGTTTGTGAAAACTTGCGGGAGGTGACAGTTGCCATAGATGACCGTCTGACTGCTGTGAAGCAGCCGCTTCGTTTAGCGTCGGACCGAAGACAGCGGCGATCGACAAAAACAGCAGCGGCCACACCCCGAGACAGCGGCAGCATACAGCCACAACGCCGGAGGCTCGAACACCGAGTCATAACCTGGAGCACCATGGTGAAGGAAGGGGGGCGGTTGAAGTCGGTGACAGCGAGCTCTGCTTCCATACATCAACGTAAACCTCAGCCTGGCCAGCCGGGTAAAACGACAGCAAGACGAGAGCGTAATAAGACAGGCATTACTGGAACCAGTACTGCTGGTCATATAAAAGCCATCACAACTAAAATGGTGAGTGTCTTTGCAACAACATTTGACAAGAGTTTGGAGGCAGATACCCTCTCTGGCTACTTGAAAGAGAAGCTGGGACGTGAGGTGAAATGTCGCAAAATGTTATCGGCACAAAGCAGATTTAGCTCTTTCTGTGTCACTGCTGAATGCAACAATATAGCGGAGATGTACGAGCCAGAACTGTGGCCAACAGGCTCCTTTGTACGGCGCTACTATAAACCTCGCCAGTCTAGAGGTGCTGTTGTGGGGGGGTCGGGTGGAGCCGGGGGAAACTCCAGCTCCCAGATAACTGTACCTGTGTTGCTGCCTACCGTACATGCTGGGGAGACAGCATTTGCACTACAGTCAACGACCGCCCGTTCTGACGGATCCAATACGCTCGACCAGTAGAGCCCTGCTAGTGAACAACATCTAACATCATGCGTGTTGTATCATATAATGTACGTGGCCTGCGTGTGGGGCATAGTGCTGCAGATAAAGTAAGACGCTTGACTGTTGACACATTGTTGAACGAGTGTGACATCTTGTGCCTCCAAGAGACTTGGCTTGCCAAACAAGATTTGGACAAGTTAAATACAGTACACAATGACTTCCATGGCGCTGGTGAATCCACCACTGACTTCAGCACCAAACTGGTTAAAGGTAGAATAGCTGGGGGCCTGGCTATCCTCTGGAACCGCAAATATGACCCGTTGGTGAAAGTAATAAGACTAAATGTTGATTGGGCCATTGGATTAGACATGAATTTGAATGGCAAGAAGATTACAATTTTAAACATATATACACCTTATGAATCTTGATGAATTTCTGAACAGACTTGCCTTTATTCAGTCTTTTATTGAGGACAATGAATGTACTTGTGTGTATGTCACTGGAGATTTCAATTCTGATATTTCAGATAGAAATTCTCTTTTTGGAAAACACCTGATTAATTAATGAAAAAAGTAATGAAAATAATTTAATGCATGGCACTTTACATCGTGGCTCGACCATTGTGTGTGCACAGCAGATGCCCATGCCTCTCTAATCTGAGATTTGCTATGGACTGGCCACCTCAGACCACATACCTATAGCTATGACTTTAAATGTTGAAAATGTGCCCCTCCTGGCTGCCACTAGTAATACTGCTAGCACAGGGAAACTTGACTGGTCTGAGGAGGATATTGACAGATATTCTGTCCTAACTGACAGTTTATTAAAGAATATTGTATTGCCAAGTGATGCCTTAAAGTGTTTAAATATGAATTGCACAGATACACATCATGCTGCTGATCTTTGTAATTTTTATGATAACATCACAACAGCTCTAAATGCCGCTAGTGAGCCATTTTGTAGGCAGAAAAAGGTTTTTAATATTAAACCTGGGTGGAACGAGTGTGTGCAGGCTGAACATCATGCTGCAGATAGAGAAGCATTTAAACACTGGAATCATGCAGGTAGGCCAAGACGGTGTTCGAGCATAAAAAACAAACCAATGCCAGATTCAAATATGCTCTCCGGCATATTAAGAACAATGAGAACACCATTAGAGCTGATACGCTAGCCAGAAAGCTTCAGAACTAACAACCATGTTGACTTCTGGAAAGCGGTCCGTGTAATGAACAGTAACAAAACACCTTTACCTTCAGACATTGAGGGGGTCTGTGGCGCAGACAAAATTGCCCAAGTATGGCGTGAACATTACCTCAAACTTTTCAACTGTGTCAAAAGTAATGTTGTTGTCATTGACAATATCGATCTAGACATGAATGTGGTTATTAGGTCAAGTGAGGTATCTGATGCTATTAACCTGCTTGTTAATAACAAAGCCTGTGGCCTGGACCATATCACTGCTGAGCATCTTAAATATGCCAGCAATAGTCCATTGCTATCTATGTGCTTCACTGGTTTTATGGTTCATGGTGTCCTTCCTAATTTAATCCTGTCTGTTTTACTGGTCCCTGTTCTTAAAGATAAGGCTGGGAAGTTAAACAGCATGGACAATTACAGGCCCATTGCCCTTGCCAGTATCCTGTCAAAGGTGTTAGAAAGAATCATTTTAACCAGGATTGAAATGTATGTTTTAACTACTGACAATCAGTTTGGTTTTAAGAGAAAACACAGTACAGACCTTTGTATCTATGCTCTAAAGGAGTTGATCGCTAAGTATGAAAGTCATATTTCATCTGTATTTTTATGTTTGATAGACCTATCGAAAGCATTTGATAAAATCAACCATGAGAAACTATTCAGGAAACTAATAGCTAGAAGTGTCCCCAAATACATAGTCATAATTCTTATTTATTGGTATGCCCAGCAAACCTTCCAGGTAAAATGGGATAATGCTGTATCCATCCCATTTCACGTGGACAATGGGGTGCGTCAAGGTGGGATTCTATCCCCGTTTCTATTTAATGTTTATATGGATGACCTATCAAGGCAGTTAAATGCTTGTAAAACAGGTTGTATTGTTGGGGAAAGTGTTATTAATCATCTCATGTACGCAGATGATCTGGTTATACTTAGCCCATATACTGCAGGGTTACAACAGTTATTGAAAATATGCTCACAGTATGGCAAAGAGCATGATATTACTTATAATGCCAAAATAAGTTGTATTATGATTGTTCGATCTAGAGAGGACAGGAAATCAGATCTCTCAGATGCCACTCTAGCTGTGTCCAAGGAATTAAAATACCTTGGACATATCCTCTCTGAGGATCTCAGGGATGACAGTGACATCCAGCGACAGTGTCGCAAAATATATGCTCAGGCCAATATGCTTTTAAGAAAATGTGCTCAGTAGGCGTAAAATGTGCCCGGTTTAGATCGTATGTCACCCCTCTGTACACAGACCATCTATGGTCCTCGTACAGAATAAAAAACATGCAGCGGCTCAGAGTGGCATATAACGATGCCATGAGGTTACTGCTACATGTTCCTAGGTGGCACAGTGCCAGTCAGTTGTTTACTTCTGTTGGTGTGCCCACATGTGATGCTTTGTTAAGAAAACTTATGTACAATTTTATGCAACGTCTGGAGGTGTCTTGCAACAGCATCATAGTGGCACTAACGAACCCTATGAAGAGCTGCTACCGGGTCACGTCCAGGCTGCGTAAGCACTGGCTCAGCAGCCTGCTGCTGATTAGGTAGGTCTGTACGTTTATATGCACTACTGTACTTGTATTGTATAAATTGCTCGCTTTTATCTTTTTCCCATGTTGTTTGTCTTTTTGTTTTTTGTATGTTGATGTATGTACCTTATGTGATATGGACTACTGTACTACTACTCTATGATCGCTGCTTACAAAATGTCTGTTTTGGGTGAATTAAATAACATTCACGGGACACGTTCAATTTCCATTTTACACTTCCTTTTTTCTGTTTCCGAGTAAAACGGCTTTCGAAATAAGCTGGTTCTTTGTTGGAATGAATGGTGGCAGTTCTTTCAAAATAAGACGCTTCTCCAGTATCAATTCTGCCACCAGATGGCGCTGATGGTGGCGGGTGAGTAAACCTCTGTCACAAGTTAAAACACCAAGGAGTTAATCTTTAGTTAGAACTCAATTTAGAGCAAACATGTGGAGGGCAGTGTTGCTACCTGCTGTATTTTTCCTTTTAACTTGTTTCCTTCTTTTCCGTGGCTGTTATTTCTTCTATTGGCTGTTGGTTGTCATGGCTGCCAGTTCCTATTGGCTGTTGGTTGTCATGGCTGCCAGTTCCTATTGGCTGTTGCTAGTCATGGCTGCCAGTTCCCACCTGATGTTGTGTGGGAATTCAGACTGATCCAGACCGTACTGAATAACTGCCAGCTTGCAGAAGGTCTTCAGACTAGGACTCAAGTCTAAGACATGCAGGTCATCATTAAATGTGTTGTATGATCTACGTCCTCCAAAGATGATGATGATACGATCTCCCACCATGAAACAGAATACCATGTGCCTCCATGGTTTGCTTAAACATGGAACATTCCCTTTGGACTCAACCTTCTTCCAGGTGAAGTTCTCTGGACTGAATTTCCACAGATCATTGAAGTCCTGCTTATTGTTCCATCCACCAAATATGTACAGCTCTCCATTGTAGGTAAAGGCTGAATGACCGTAACGTCCTTCTGGAAGAAGCTGTGGAGAAGACGTGTCCAGCCAGCTGTTGGTCTCTGTGTCAAACACTCTGATGGTGTTGTAGTGCCTTCCCCCAAATACAAACATGTTTGTCCCAATGATGGTGGCAGAGTGACCATATGAGGCAGGCGGTGGAGTTCCTCTGGTGTTAATTAAAGACCAGACCATCGTGGTGGTGTCCAACTTGTAGATGTCATCAGTGTATCCATTGTTGTATCCTCCATGGATAAACATGACCTTCCCAACGACACAGGCTGTGTGGCCGTACCTCCCCTGTGGAACAGTCCCAGAAACCTTGGGTGTGAGCATTCTGTGGTCGTCGACATCAAATGCATAAAGCGCCTTGCTGTAGTTCACCGTGCCAGTCATTCCCCCCCAGATGTAGATGAAAGCGTCGATCAGCACAGCTGTGCGGCTGGTGAGCATGGGGTGAACCTCAAGGGGGCGTTGTCCTCTTCCAGGCGTCTCTGGGGGCAACTTGGTCCAGCATGAAGACACTGTGTTGAAGACATGCACTTCAGTCCGACGCTCGGCCTCGATAAAGTCTCCTCTAAAGCAGTACACTTTGTGGTCCACTGCTACAGCAGCATCATACGGTGTCTCTGGAAGCCCTTTTAGGTGCACCGTCCAACGAAGCATTTCACACAGTAGTTTATAGGTTTATCCCTGTAAAATAATGCAGTCCTGAATACCTTGAATGAATGACTTGAAGGAATGCAGTTCTACTGTGTGGGTCAGCACTTATATAGGTTAGCGGGCCTACGTGTGACGTAGACATGATGTCACATGTAGGCCAAGTTGGTGTGTCGTAGATGACTGACGTCATGGACTGACCTGCTACTAATCTGACAACTGCTACAGTGGTTATCCTATTTTATCCTATGTATTAAAATAGTCCATTTAAGGTGTTTACAATTAAATGTTTAGTTATAGAACATATAGAGCAAGTGTGACAATGTATGCATCCTACCTGGATCTCTTTCCCCGTTCTGAATTCCCATAGATCAGTTTAATATGGCATCAAATAAGAACTGGGTTCCAAAAATAAACAAACTATCCCAGCGGTTTGACTCGTAAGGATATGAAGAATCAACTGACGGTGACAGAATGCTAATGTTACTGCCGCCCAATTAATGCAATCTTCACCAGAAACAGACTGTATCAAATATGACTGTCGTAAACAATACAGAATGGCCTTCACGACAATATCGCAGAGACAGTTTTTTTTTTTGGACCACAATTCTTATATGAGACGATTCTAAGATGAGCCGATGTTATTCTCCACAGAGAAATGTCTTGGGCGACTCAGAGGATGAGCGAGTGACGTCATGGACCTCGGTACTCTAGACTCAGAGGATGAGCGAGTGACGTCATGGACCTCGGTACTCTACAGAGGACCATTATAATGTGTTAACACTAGGATGTCTGAAAAAAATGCACTACTAATATGACGGCTAACGGTCAGGCTGACCGGTGTTTTTCGTGCTATTTGATTGGCCATTGTCTCCCCCACTGTCTAATGATCTTCACACCTCTCTCTGCACCCGTTGACGGCTTGCCATTGTCTTCTAAATGTTACATTCCAACGAATTCAAGGCAGCAGTTTCAACTAGACAGGACAACTCAAAGTAATTTTTTATTTCAGTTTACCAAACTATAATTATAGTAACGGTGTGAGCCGCAGCGCTATATTGAATACCCTTGCGCAGCAAACACTGTCCGACTTTGTATTGAGCCAATACAATATAGGCTACCACACGTTATTGCCAGAGCCAGGCACATTGCTCAGACGAAATACGACATTAGTTATATATTGTCATTTTATATAGAGGGGGAAACATCGATGTAATTAATATATATTTGATTGATTGTGCCAAAAAAAGGAAAGAGCTGTGCGTGCGTGCGTGCAAATCAGAAAAGTTTAGGCTACAGACAAAGGAGTTGGGAGTTTGGGAGCGGCTAGCCTTCTATATAATGCTGGCACATATTAGCCTATATATATTTTAAAAATACCCAGCATAATTTTTGGGAAGGCTAAGCCTTACATACCCGCCGCCTATGATCGATGTCATTTATATATATTTGATTTATTGTACCAGCAGAAAGGTCCGTAGCAGCAGCACGGTTTATATATACACCATAGGATAGATCAAGTCATGTGACGCATCACCGCCACAAATAGTGCTACAGCGTTATCTAAAATGCACTTCCGCATACCTCACCGTCAGTTACTTGGATATTTTCTCCCTCTCCACGAGAGAGGGAGAGAGAGAGAGGGAGAGAGAAAAAAAGAGAGCCGTGATGCGTGGAAATCAGTTCCACTGGTCGCGTGCAGAAAAGTTTACAGACGAAGGACGGACAGAACTGTTCTTCTTACTGACAAAACATTTAGAAGTTCGGGACGTCTATCGGGTTGGACTGATTTCAAACACTGTCATTTTTATTTGGCATCGCGCTGATTCGCGCATCGGCGAACATTCTCGCTCCAAGGAAATGTCGGTCGGGTCAAACAGACCATGCTATAAACTTTATTATTCCAGGATAATTGATTCATTTTTATCATCGCCACCTTACATAATTATGCTATAAAGATGGCGTGTATAGTCAACATGTATTTATATCTATTGAGCTATGCGTTTGGTTGAAACAATACGCCAGTCAGTCAATACACCATATTTCACCATATTTTTGATGCGCTGATATATGAAATGAATATGCGCGACATAGTCACAATGCTATAAACTTTATTATTCCAACATAATTATGCTAAAGATGGCGTGTATAGTCAACATGTATTTATATCTATTGAGCTATGCGCTTGGTGGAAACAATACCACACACCATATTTCTTTTTCCGTTTCGAGAAATAAAGTCAGACATTGTTATTTCTGCAAACCGCACATAACAAATATAACATCTAAAACAACATTTAGTTTATGTAAGTTTGTAATGTAAGTTTGCTTACATGTGGAAGGCTAGTTGGAATGCAAATGACACATTAGCTTGAACAATGCCCGTCTCCAGCCGGGAGGGAGGTGTGACAAGCACTGCTTGTGGGGGAGAAAGGGTGAGGGCTCTAAGAGCGGTCCCACGGACCGAAAAAGAGCAGACATTTTAGTAGAATTATGTCTAAAATCATATTTCCAAAACGTTTCAGATGAAAAAAAAAACAGAGATGGTTTGAATCGAACATTTAGAAAAAGTCATGCAAGGGGAACTTTCTCAGGACTTCATGGGCAAAGAAAATCCACTTCAAAATTTCAAAATCGGTCAGCCTGACCGCTCCGACGCGCTAGTGTTAAGGGATACAAGGCTTATTAGCCTTTTAAGTCAGTGGTTTTCCACGAGCGGTCCTTGAGGGGGTTCCAGGTGGTCCCCATGCAGCTAAATGATGGAGAGTTGGTAACCAAATGATCCCTGATAGATCTTAAATTCTTGAGATCGTAAAATGGAACCGTACGGGTCCAAGACTAATTATTGTTAAACACCTACATTAGAAGTCTACAGAATTAGAGAATGTAGAAGTATTGTTATCTCTCCTAATGGTAACACCATTAGGCTAAATGTCATCAAATGGTGGTCCGTGGCTCAAATGTCTAAAATCCCCCCTCCCCTTCTCCCCCTCCCACTCCCCCTCCCCTTCTCCCCTTCTCCCCCTACCCTTCTCCCCCTCCCTCCCCCCTCCCCCGTTAACCCCCCTCCCCCCCTCATCCCTCTCCCTCTCCCCCTCCCCCTCCCTCTCCCCCTCTCCCTCCCCTCTCCCCCTCCCCCCCCCCTCTCCCCCTCCCACTCCCCCTCCTCTTCTCCCCCTCCATCCCCCCTCCCCCGTTAACACCCCTCCCTCCGCCCTCATCCCTCTCCCTCTCCCCCTCCCCCCCTCTCCCCCCTCCCTCCCCCCCCCCTGCTCCCCCCTCCCCCCCCCATCTCCCTCTCCCCCTCTCTCGCCCCCCCCACCCGCTCCCCCTCAGGGTTTCAAGGACATCAACCTGGAGCGTTTCATGCATGGAGGAGCCAACGTGACCGGCTTCCAGCTGGTGGACTTCAGTAACCCCATGGTGATCAAACTGATGCAGCGCTGGAACAAACTGGACCAGAGGGAGTACCCTGGTTCTGACACCCCTCCCAAGGTACGTACTGTACCCCTTACCCTGGTTCTGACACCCCTCCCAAGGTACGAACCCCTAACCCTGGTTCTGACACCCCTCCCAAGGTACGAACCCCTAAACCCTGGAACAAACTGGACCAGAGGGAGTACCCTGGTTCTGACACCCCTCCCAAGGTACGAACCCCTAACCCTGGTTCTGACACCCCTCCCAAGGTACGAACCCCTAAACCCTGGAACAAACTGGACCAGAGGGAGTACCCTGGTTCTGACACCACTCCCAAGGTATGAACCCCTAACCCTGGTTCTGACACCCCTCCCAAGGTATGAACCCCTAAACCCTGGAACAAACTGGACCAGAGGGACTAGCCTGGTTCTGACACCCCTCCCAAGGTACGAACCCCTAAACCCTGACCCCTCCCAAGGTACGAACCCCTAACCCTGGAACAAACGGGACCAGAGGGAGTACCCTGGTTCTGACACCCCTCCCAAGGTACGAACCCCTAACCCTGGTTCTGACACCCCTCCCAAGGTACATACTGTACCCCTAAACCCTGGTTCTGACACCCCTCCCAAGGTATGAACCCCTAACCCTGGTTCTGACACCCCGCCCAAGGTACGAACCCCTAAACCCTGGAACAAACTGGACCAGAGGGAGTACCCTGGTTCTGACACCCCTCCCAAGGTATGAACCCCTAAACCCTGGAACAAACTGGACCAGAGGGAGTACCCTGGTTCTGACACCCCTCCCAAGGTACGAACCCCTAAACCTGGGTCTGACACCCCTCCCAAGGTACATACTGTACCCCTAAACCCTGGTTCTGACACCCCTCCCAAGGTACGAACCCCTAAACCCTGGTTCTGACACCCCGCCCAAGGTACGAACCCCTAAACCCTGGAACAAACTGGACCAGAGGGAGTACCCTGGTTCTGACACCCCTCCCAAGGTATGAACCCCTAACCCTGGTTCTGACACCCCGCCCAAGGTACGAACCCCTAAACCCTGGAACAAACTGGACCAGAGGGAGTACCCTGGTTCTGACACCCCTCCCAAGGTACGAACCCCTAAACCCTGACCCCTCCCAAGGTACGAACCCCTAACCCTGGAACAAACTGGACCAGAGGGAGTACCCTGGTTCTGACACCCCTCCCAAGGTACGAACCCCTAAACACTGACCCCTCCCAAGGTACGAACCCCTAACCCTGGTTCTGACACCCCTCCCAAGGTACGAACCCCTAATCCTGGAACAAACGGGACCAGAGGGAGTACCCTGGTTCTGACACCCCTCCCAAGGTACGAACCCCTAACCCTGGTTCTGACACCCCTCCCAAGGTATGAACCCCTAACCCTGGTTCTGACACCCCTCCCAAGGTACGAACCCCTAAACCGGGGTCTGACACCCCTCCCAAGGTTCATACTGTACCCCTAAACCCTGGTTCTGACACCCCTCCCAAGGTATGAACCCCTAACCCTGGTTCTGACACCCCGCCCAAGGTACGAACCCCTAAACCCTGGAACAAACTGGACCAGAGGGAGTACCCTGGTTCTGACACCCCTCCCAAGGTATGAACCCCTAAACCCTGGAACAAACTGGACCAGAGGGAGTACCCTGGTTCTGACACCCCTCCCAAGGTATGAACCCCTAAACCCTGGAACAAACTGGACCAGAGGGAGTACCCTGGTTCTGACACCCCTCCCAAGGTATGAACCCCTAACCCTGGTTCTGACACCCCGCCCAAGGTACGAACCCCTAAACCCTGGAACAAACTGGACCAGAGGGAGTACCCTGGTTCTGACACCCCTCCCAAGGTACGAACCCCTAAACCCTGACCCCTCCCAAGGTACGAACCCCTAACCCTGGAACAAACTGGACCAGAGGGAGTACCCTGGTTCTGACACCCCACCCAAGGTACGAACCCCTAAACCCTGGAACAAACTTGACCAGAGGGAGTACCCTGGTTCTGACACCCCTCCCAAGGTACGAACCCCTAAACCCTGGAACAAACTGGACCAGAGGGAGTACCCTGGTTCTGACACCCCTCCCAAGGTACGAACCCCTAAACCCTGGTTCTGACACCCCTCCCAAGGTATGAACCCCTAACCCTGGTTCTGACACCCCTCCCAAGGTACGAATCCCTACACCTGGGTCTGACACCCCTCCCAAGGTACATACTGTACCCCTAAACCCTGGTTCTGACACATCTCCCAAGGTACGAACCCCTAAACCCTGGTTCTGACACCCCTCCCAAGGTACGAACCCCTAAACCTGGGTCTGACACCCCTCCCAAGGTACATACTGTACCCCTAAACCCTGGTTCTGACACCCCTCCCAAGGTACGAACCCCTAAACCCTGGTTCTGACACCCCTCCCAAGGTACGGACCCCTAAACCCTGGTTCTGACACCTCTCCCAAGGTACGAACCCCTAAACCCTGGAACAAACTGGACCAGAGGGAGTACCCTGGTTCTGACACCCCTCCCAAGGTATGAACCCCTAAACCCTGGTTCTCACACCCCTCCCAAGGTACGAACCCCTAAACCCTGGTTCTGACACCCCTCCCAAGGTATGAACCCCTAACCCTGGGTCTGACACCCCGCCCAAGGTACATACTCTTATAGATTAAATAATCTTCCAAAGATGAAGGATTGACAAAGTTCTTCAGGGTGAAGTATTGAGAATGTATTGAGAAGATTCAGCAGAATAACAACATACAGAGAGTGAGGAACTCATCCAGCAGAGTAACAACATACAGAGAGTGAGGAACAGATTCAGCAGAGTAACAACATACAGAGAGTGAGGAACACATCCAGCAGAGTAACAACATACAGAGAGTGAGGAACAGATTCAGCTGAGTAACAACATACAGAGAGTGAGGAACAGATCCAGCAGAGTAACAACATACAGAGAGTGAGGAACAGGCCTCCTTGCCTGTTCCAGCAGCCCCTCCGGGCGCAAGCCTCCTTAGCTCTAGTCCTTATAGTCTAGTCTAGTCTAGCAGAGAAGCTATACTAAATGGTCATAAGGATCTGATCTATATAAATAGTAGAGTTCCCTGCTCCTGTTGTTGTCGGGTCCGTGGAGTATTGTTGGACACTATTACAAACGATCACACTGTTTTAAGGCGGATCTTCATGAAAAACAACGGCAGTCAAATGGGGTTCACGATGAATTAATCCCGCAGTCTAAGTGTTAATAAAATGTAATGTAATTGAACGGATCTCCTCCTCAGTACACCTCAGCTCTGACGTACGATGGTGTGATGGTGATGAAGTCATGGTTAGGGTTCAGGGTATATCTTCATCATATCGACCTCCTCTTCCTCTTCCTCAGCAGGGACGTGCACACATAGACATCAAAGGGGGCTTCAGCCCCTGCCCTTTTACCCGTCTGTAAAACAACTGCCCTCTCCAGACCACGAATGCAGCATTTACTACATGGTGAAAGAAATGCACATGCCCCTCCTCTCCTTTCCATGCCATGCTGGAAGGCAGCATTCAGTTTCCTGAACTTGGAACGCAGCATTTTTCAATGAACAAATGTGTTTATAAATCCATGTCGTTACACCTGCATCTCCACTATAGCTAAAGAGTGCTGGGTTGCGCCCCGAAAATAGCTGATCTACAAGCTCTCAACGCATCGCAGCGCGACGCGTTGAGAGCTTGTAGATCTGCTATTTTCTGTCCAAAAGTGTCCTATTAAGGGATTTCAGCCCCTGCCCCTCTAACACTCTCTGCACGTCCCTGTTCCTCAGTACACCTCAGCTCAGGGTTGGGTTCAGGGTGTATGTTCATCATATCGTCCTCCTCTTCCTCTTCCTCAGTACACCTCGGCTCAGGGTTGGGTTCAGGGTGTATCTTCATCATATCGTCTTCCTCTTCCTCAGTACACCTCGGCTCAGGGTTGGGTTCAGGGTGTATCTTCATCATATCGTCCTCCTCTTCCTCTTCCTCAGTACACCTCGGCTCAGGGTTGGGTTCAGGGTGTATCTTCATCATATCGTCCTCCTCTTCCTCTTCCTCAGTACACCTCGGCTCAGGGTTGGGTTCAGGGTGTATCTTCATCATATCGTCCTCATCTTCCTCTTCCTCAGTACACCTCGGCCCAGGGTTGGGTTCAGGGTGTATGTTCATCATATCGTCCTCCTCTTCATCTTCCTCAGTACACCTCGGCTCAGGGTTGGGTTCAGGGTGTATCTTCATCATATCATCCTCCTCTTCCTCTTCCTCAGTACACCTCAGCTCTGACCTACGACGGGGTGATGGTGATGGCCGAGGCCTTCAGGAACCTGCGACGGCAGAAGGTCGACATCTCCAGACGCGGCAACGCCGGAGACTGTCTGGCCAATCCCGCGGCTCCGTGGAACCAGGGCATCGACATGGAGCGCACCCTCAAACAGGTGAGAAGAACCGATATGGAGCGCACCCTAAAGCAGGTGAGAACCCCCACCCACCCAAGGCATCGATATGAAACGCACCCTAAAGCAGGTGAGAACCCCCACCCACCCAAGGCATCGATATGAAACGCACCCTAAAGCAGGTGAGAACCCCCACCCACCCAAGGCATCGATATGAAACGCACCTTAAAGCAGGTGAGAACAACGCACCCTAAAGCAGGTGAGAACCCCCACCCACCCAGGGCATCGATATGAAACGCACCCCTCAAAAATCACACCCGTGTGAAGTGAGCAGCGCTGACACACATCCAGGCAAGGTCGTCAAGGCCTAGAGGCAAGATATTTGACGGGTGCTAGCCCCTCCTATGCAGATATTTGAGGGGTGCTAGCCGCTCCTATGCAGATATTTGAGGGGTGCTAGCCTTTCCTATGCAGATATTTGAGGGGTGCTAGCCCCTCCTATATACAGCTTTATATTTGAGGGGTGCTAGCCCCTCCTATGCAGATATTTGAGGGGTGCTAGCCCCTCCTATATACAGCTTTATATTTGAGGGGTGCTAGCCCCTCCTATGCAGATATTTGAGGGGTGCTAGCCCCTCCTATGCAGATATTTGAGGGGTGCTAGCCCCTCCTATGCAGATATTTGAGGGGTGCTAGCCCCCCCTATGCATATATTTGAGGGGTGCTAGCCCCTCCTATATACAGCTTTATATTTGAGGGGTGCTAGCCCCTCCTATGCAGATATTTGAGGGATGCTAGCCCCTCCTATGCAGATATTTGAGGGGTGCTAGCCCCTCCTATGCAGATATTTGAGGGGTGCTAGCCCCTCCTATGCATGGCTTCTGAAGATTACGTCATTGTGTTCAGTCTATGGATTTGTAATGTTTGTTTAGGGTACTAAACACTGTTCTTCCTGTCCTCTATAGGTGGCGCTACAGGATACTAATTAAAACCCATTTCCCGCCAGCATGAATTAACCCCTCGATAGCATATTGCCAGGGTTTTATTGCGCGTAACACTTACTTTGAAGAGCCAAATATCCGTAATCGCATGTTTCAGTGACAAACTGCTGTGTGTGGTGTCTTCACCGGTTGCTGTTCTCTCGGTCGATGGTGGATAAAGCCGACCGCGAGTATCACAGCGCCTGCTACAGGCCGTTGAAAACGCTTGTCTGGGCCAGAAACTGCCCCTCAATGTCGTTTCTGAGATACAGGGCTTTGAAGGCAGGGCTTACAATGCAAGTGGATGCGCGCGCATCTTCAAAATGGCCACGGCCAGTGTCTCACTCTATGTTTACGCGATAGCAACATTAGCTACGATACGATCCGGGATTAAAACTTGGATTAAAGAATGTAAACCCTGGTTCACGAGAGTCTCGTGTTTGGCGGGCTAGGGTACTAATTTACACCCTCGTGTTCCTCGTGTGTGGTGGGCCTCGTGTTAACACCTTGAGCCCAGAACGGAGATCTCCGTCCTATTAATTAATTACGTCCGATGCCCAGAATGGAGATTGATCCAAACGACAGAGAATTACTTGTTTGATAACAGAGCACTATTCTGGGACTATTGGGCAACATTCGATGTCATTTCCAGTTGGTGCGTCATCCATTTTTTTTATGGACAGGAGGCAAAATCTTCTGATGCTAATAACTCAGAATCTAAATGAATCATTCCAGTTCTAACCAAATATTGTGTGTTGAAGGCCCATCGCGGTCCCGTCGATGGTCGCGTTAGACGTAATCATACCTCCGGTGGTCGGCGATCCTCCCGCGGGTTTACATGCTATGCTAACGGCACAATTAAGATGGAGGGCTGTGTCACCTTGAAATGGGCTCTGAAGCTGCAAATCACTGTGCACACCAATTTACTGGTTCCAACTGACCCTGGGCTCTCAAAGTGTTAAATTAACACGGTTCATCCTGTCCTGTAGGTGGCGCTGCAGGCACTAACACTGTTCATCCTGTCCTGTAGGTGGCGCTCCAGGGCCTGACGGGTAACGTCCAGTTTGACCAGTATGGACGGAGGGTGAACTACACCATGGACGTGTTCGAGCTGAAGCCCAACGGACCTCGACGGGTAAGAATTATTACTATCCTGTACAAGACGTGTCCATGACAAAGAAAATATATGATGTGGAGACAATAAAGACTCTTATTATCATTATTATTGAAGGTGGTCCATTTGCTCAGTACAATATTTCGGGGGCAAATTTAGAATGTGTGCAGGTTGAGTATGCAAGCCTAAAGTGCTTTTTTCTCTGAGAGAGAGAGAGAGAGAGAGAGAGAGAGAGAGAGAGAGAGAGAGAGAGATACATAGACAGATTGATGGAGAGCGAGGGGATGAGATGTTTCTCTGTGGTGAGGGGGTGGGGGGTAAATGGAGGGGGGGGGCCACCCATCAATCAACCGGATGCTTTTTGGCCTCGTAGCCAATCACAGCAGGGTTCCTGTCAGGACACCGCACGGAGGAGCTGTGTGTGTGCGTGTCCGTCCGTCCGTGTGTCCGTCTGTCCGTCCGTGTGTCCGTCCGTCCATCTGTGTGCGTGCGTGCGTGCGTGCGTGCGTGCGTGCGTGCGTGTGTCGGGCTTCTGGCGCCACCCCTGTGGTCATCAATCATCGCTCCATCTCGACACACTGACGGCTTAAGCTCTGATTTAAGCTTTGTCGATTAAATAAATCACAGATCTACAAGCTCACAGCATGCATTGAAGCCATGCCTCGTGGGCTTGTAGATCGTCTAGAATGCCCAACGCTCCACACCTCCCTCCCTCCCTCCCTCCTCGCACATCCTCTTCCACTGCCTCCCCGGCTTCCTCCTCCTCCTGGCTCCGAACAGCCAATCAGGAGCCAGCTGGCAGCCTCGCTGGTGTCCTGGCTAGCTCGCTGTGTGTGACGTATGGAAGCTGTCTGAGGACATTTATAAACGCCACGCTGTTTTAAACCTGCCAGGCAGCTGTGTATATAGTGTGTTATACCAGGGGTTATCAACGTTTTCGGCTGGGGATCCCCTCTGGGGATTTGGACATGTCTCGCGACCCTGGAACTCCCCCAAGGACCCCTGGGGGTCCCCAGACCCCACTTTGGGAACCACTGTCGTAGCAGACACGTCTATATATAGGAATGTTTGATCACCACGCTGTAAAGAAACACAACATGTCACATCACAGGTTTACATGCATGTGTGACGCAAGTGATGATAGAATCAGGTCAGATATCAAATATATTCCTCTTATCACTGCAGATTCATAATATGCACAAGTAGGTCTGATAAGAAAATAAAAAATAAACGTTAATGGTACTGTATACGAGGAAGAGTAAAAATGGCAGCTACGGCATCGACAACATCGCTGCAGACAGATTGATAGATGCATGCATGCCAAAGCGGGGATAGCATCTTAGATTTGAACGGTAGTATT
>NC_136790.1:57397179-57504679 GCF_951216825.1 Electrona antarctica | reverse complement strand
ACGCCGTCGCCGTAGCTGTCACAATCGTTAAGCAAACAGCCGTCGGTGACATTGGTTCCCAAGGTGACGCGTCTATGCAGCATGTGTCAAACAAAAACACTTTTTTTAAACACCCGTCGCGCGTCAGCTAACTTGCCGATATTGCTTAATTCTTCATGCACTGAACATGATCAGCAGTGGAAAGAGGAAGGTGCTGCATGGAGTTGCACATGGAGAATGTGTTATTCTAAAACCGTTTTAATAAACATGGTTAATATGACATAATGGTGTTAGTGTTATTTCTTCATTCAGAGCATGCCAACACATTACACAGCATAAGAGAGGTGATGGAGCAATCGGTGTAAATGTATGACAGCTATAATTTCAATAAACATGGTTATGACATGGCGTTGTAGACACTACGTGGAAGTGTAGGTTCTGCCATAGTAGAAAGGGCTGCGATGTTGCTTAAAGTCCCTAATGTCTCATGTGAGGTATCTTCACCGACAGACAGACATACATCTGGGACGGACGGACAGACAGACAGACAGACAGACAGACAGACAGACAGACAGACAGATTGATTTCCCCGTAGGCTCACATGGCTGTGTTTAATCTCTGCAGCAGCTCCACAACACACTAAGTCCTGAGCGTTTGTCACATCTCTGACTGATCCTCATATCTGTGTTTGGATCTTAATGCCTGGTTGATGTGAGTCACAGATAGCAGAGATGGTTGTCATGTTGTAAGTAAGCGCCTTGAACCGGCAGTGGGCGGGCGGGCGGGGCGGGCGGGCAGGCAGGCAAGCCCAGGCAAGGCAGGCAAGGCAGGCAAGCAGGGCAGGCAGGCAAGGCAGGCAGGCAAGGCAGGCAGGCAAGGCAGGCAGGCGGGGCGGAAGCCTCTCGTTGGATATTTGATGTTGTCACATAGCGTAACGTCCACATCAATATTGTGTCCATGAGGCCTCATCTCTGTTTATAAATGTCACGACGAAACGTGTGGGAAATAAAGATCTTATGTGGGAAAATACATAAGAGTGCGTGTGTGTGTGTGTGTGTGTGGGGGGGGGGGGGGGGGGGGGGGGGGGGGTAGGAGAGGGGGAGAGTTATAAGACTAGTATCAAGACACCAGAGTTTAACTTGAAACAGAGAAGTTCTGCATGGAAGTACTGATACTTTTACTGAAGGAAAACATGTCTTTACACCACTGCAGAGAAAGAGACATTTTCTGCAAAAAAAAAAACAACAGAAAAAAACATCCATATCTCATCTGTCAGTGAGACGGCATGACATTTACAGCTGATAGAAGAGAAGCAACAATATGATGTTTTCAGGAATAGCTTCCCAACACCGTCTGACTCCGTCTGACTCCCAGGTCAATGAGGTCAGCAGATTATTGACGTTTTGCCCAGCGACCTTTCACGTCCTGATGCGGTGCTACATTCTGTTCCCTAGGACTGGCCGTGTGGAAAGAAACGCTGTAGAGTAATAGAGTAAATGCACTGTATTTCAGGAGGGTCCCTACGTCATGCTGAAGAAGAACTTGGAGCTGTACAAGGGGAACGACCAGTACGAGGGGTACTGTGGAGTAATAGAGTAAATGTAGAGTAATAGAGTAAATGTATTGTATTACAGGAGGGACCATACGTGATGCTGAAGAAGAACTGGGAGCTGTACGAGGGGAACGACCAGTACGAGGGGTACTGTAGAGTAATAGAGTAAATGTAGAGTAATAGAGTAAATGTATTGTATTACAGGAGGGTCCCTACGTCATGCTGAAGAAGAACTGGGAGCTGTACGAGGGGAACGACCAGTACGAGGGCTACTGCGTGGACCTGGCCTCGGAGATCGCCAAACACATCGGCATCCGCTACAAGATCAGCATCGTGCCGGACGGAAAGTACGGAGCCCGGGACCCCGAGACCAAGATCTGGAACGGGATGGTCGGGGAGCTGGTGTACGGGGTAAGAACTAAGACCTGGAACGGAATACAATGGAATAGAATGGAATGGAGCTGGTGTACGGGATAAGAACTAAGACCTGGAATGGAATGGAGCTGGTGTATGGGGTAAGAACTAAGACCTGGACTGGAATAGAATGGAGCTGGTGTACGGGGTAAGAACTAAGACCTGGAATGGAATGGAATGGAGCTGGTGTACGGGGTAAGAACTAAGATCTGGAATGGAATGGAGCTGGTGTATGGGGTAAGAACTAAGACCTGGACTGGAATTGAATGGAGCTGGTGTACGGGGTAAGAACTAAGACCTGGAATGGAATGGAATGGAGCTGGTGTACGGGGTAAGAACTAAGACCTGGAATGGAATGGAGCTGGTGTATGGGGTAAGAACTAAGACCTGGAACGGAATGAAATGGAATGGAGCTGGTGTACGGGGTAAGAACTAAGACCTGGACTGGAATAGAATGGAGCTGGTGTACGGGGTAAGAACTAAGACCTGGAATGGAATGGAGCTGGTGTATGGGGTAAGAACTAAGACCTGGACTGGAATAGAATGGAGCTGGTGTACGGGGTAAGAACTAAGACCTGGAATGGAATAGAATGGAGCTGGTGTACGGGGTAAGAACTAAGACCTGGAATGGAATGGAGCTGGTGTATGGGGTAAGAACTAAGACCTGGAAAGGAATGGAATGGAATGGAGCTGGTGTACGGGGTAAGAACTAAGACCTGGAACGGAATAAATCGAATGGAGCTGGTGTACGGGGTAAGAACTAAGACCTGGAATGGAATAGAATGGAGCTGGTGTACGGGGTAAGAACTAAGACCTGGAATGGAATGGAATGGAGCTGGTGTATGGCAGTAGTTCTCAAACTCTTTCATGTCATGGACCCCCACATCGACACTAATTATCCCCACGGACCCCCATTTGAAAAGATATGCCAGGGACCCCCACCATAAGAGAATATTTTTTACGGCTTTAGCAGTGATTCTCAACCCGTTTAATTTCAAGGACCACCAGTTTGACATGCATTAGACTACGGACCCCCATTTAATGGCATTTCTATCTCTGCGACCCCCAATTTATATTGTAAAATCAATGTCAATTTAACTCTGAGAGTGTACAAATGGTTCCATTGTCTGAGTTACAGACCCATAAGGGTCCATTTGTTTCCAAACTATCATTTAGCTGGGGACCCCCTGGAACTCCCTCAAGGACCCCTGGGGGTCCCTGGACCCCACTTTGGGAACCACTGGTGTACGGGGTAAGAACTAAGATATGGAACGGAGCGGTTGGGAGCTGGTGTACATTTTGTGTTTTTCCGTAAATTACTACAGTATGTGTAGTAATTAGGGCTGTCAAATGATTACATTTTTTAATCAGATTAATCACAGCTTCAAAATTAATTTAATCATGATTAATCACCATTCGAACTATGTCCAAAATATGCCATATTTTCCTGTATATTGTTGTGGAAATGTTAATATAAATGACAGAAAGCGGATATAAATTTGTTTTTTGTTTTCTAATGCATTTATATATGATGTGAGCATTTGTAGGCCTAGCCTACACTTTGAGTTAAATTAACACTGGCTTTTGGCCATGTAGACTGGGGTCCCCCATGAGGAAGTCACTAATGTTGCTCTGGAGAGGGAAGTCGGGAACACTCTGGTGGAGCTGTTGCCCCGCGACCCGACCACGGATAAGCGGTTGAAGATGGATGGATGGATGGATGGATGGAGACTGGGGTCCCAGTCCAGAGATAAAAATCATAATGAAATGGCCTAGGCTACTTTCTATCAATTTAATTTGGGGGTCCTTGAAATTAAAATGGCTGAGAATCAATGGGTTAAACTGTAGACTATAGTTAATTAACAAAATACAATAACATGGCACATATCCATTTTTGAAACAGGGCTTGGTTTAGAAAAGCCTATATTTTGTGCTAAAGTAATATATTGAATAACATATAAATGTAGGTGTTAAGGCTAGAATGGCATTGTAGAGAAGTGGACTATAGTGAGAGACGAGATTGTCTCTCCTTCATTGCGGGACTGCAGGACTCTGGAGATAGTTAGTCGTGAATGATCAGCTTCAGTCAGTGTTTTGGTTCGTACCTGGAGTTGTGCATTATCTGCGCTGTGCACAGCAGCACAGGAGAACTGTCTTTATATCCATGGTCGTTTTCAGTTGCTTTCCATGTGCGACACAAAAGTACCATGTGTTTGTTTTGGTAATAGCCTACTGCAAGCGCAGCCATGCTGATTCACGTAATCGCGTTGGACAAAACGAAACCAGGCGGACCAACGTTAATGGCTTAATGCACGTAGGACCCGCATTTTCAAACTGTCCACAAGTTGCGACGGACCCGACGGTACTATAAAGTGTTGTGAGGGATCCTTTCAGAGCGCTGCGTCTGATCCCGATAGCTACACAGCACTAGTAGTGTGCGTGTGTGCATGCGTGCGGAGGAAGAAGACTGGAGGAGGCATGCGTGTGTGTGTGTGTGTGTGTGTGTGTGTGTGTGTGTGTGTGTGTGTGACTGTGTGTAGCCTAATGAATGATGATCCAAAGGGGCTTTGCTAGGCACTGTAGGGAGACAAAGTAGCGCAACAGAGTTACAGAATCAAACCACTTGGCAACCCATTGAACCCAACTACAATACACAAGCTACAGTGTATCTCTCTGGTGTTGTTCAATCATGATTGTGCGCTACACAGTGACAGATTTGTTATGCACTGGACGTTCCTGAGCCTCGCGTTAGGGGCTTATACTCTAAGGTTAGGGGGAACACTGCGCATGCGTTAATTGCGTTAAATATTTTAACGCAATTAATTAACGCAATTAATTAACGTCGTTAACGCGTTATTTTTGACAGCCTTAGTAGTAATAATTATCCTACTGTCAAAACGGTCTTCTTTTCAAAGAGAAAATAATTTATGATCATTCATTCAACGGGTTAAGCCATTTTCTACAAGCTATTTTTTTCAAAAATAGCAGATCTACAAGCTCATAGTGCGGCACCGAGTGGCGCGATACGAGCTTGTAGATCTGCGGTTTTTGAAAAAATCATGAAAATGTGGCGCAAATCTTTGAATATACAGTATATTCTTTCAGAGCGAACGTTTTTAACTCAATCTTTGCTTCTGGGGATGGGGGGTCCCTGGAACAACATATTTTCAAATGGAGGTCGGCGGCCAAATACATTTTTGGGGTCCTTGACATGAAATAGTTTGAGAACCACTGATACAGAAACATGAGGTTTTTTAGAAATTATTCCAGTCATGGGGTGACTGTGGCTCAGGAGGTAGAGCAGGTCGACCAATGATCCATGGGTCGGCGGTTTGAATCCCGGCTCCTCCTGTCAAATGTAAAAGTGTCCTTGGGCAAGACACTAAACCCATAATTGCTCCCGATGTGCTGGTTGGTGCCTTGCATGGTTTCCTCCGCAATCGGTGTATGAATGTAATGCACAATCTGTGTAAAGGTGTGTGAATGTGTGTGTGAATGGGTGAATGTAATGCACAATCTGTGTAAAGGTGTGTGAATGTGTGTGTGAATGGGTGAATGTAATGCACAATCTGTGTAAAGCGCCTTGGATAAAGGTGCTATATAAATGCACCATTTACCATTTATGATTAAGAAGACATTTTGTAGAATATGTTGTTGCTAATGGCTTAATGCGTTAAGCCACTGCAGTGGAATGTGGTTGTTTCTTTGGGATGTATTTTCTGCTCCTCAGAGACGTTTCTCTTCAAGAACGTCTTCTTTCTGAATCCGTTCTGGAGTCGTCAGCATATTTCTCTGAATTATCCTCTAGTGTGATTCCTCTGGGGGGGAGGAGGGGGGTGTAAGGAGAAAATAACCCTGATTTGTATGCACGGTGTCGTGTCGTGTGTGTGTGTGTGTGTGTGTGTGTGTGTGTGTGTGTGTGTGTGTGTGTGTGTGTGTGTGTGTGTGTGTGTGTGTGTGTGTGTGTGTGTGTGTGTGTGTGTGTGTGTGTGTGTGAGAGTGTGTGTGTGTGTGTGAGAGTGTGAGTGTGAGTGTGAGTGTGTGCGTGTGCGTGTGCGTGTGCGTGTGCGCGCGCGCGCGCGCGTGCGTGCATGTGTGTGTGTGCACGGTGTCGTGTGGCGCCATGGGTGGAGGAAAAAGTACTCGGATGTGTTTACTGAACCCGTTGTGAACCAGCACATGTTGAGTAGGGGTCCCCAGGACACACACACACACACACACACACACACACACACACACACACACACACACACACAGGGGAGCACCATTCCCCCACTTCTTTCAAGCCCAAAATGATTTTTGGGCAAAAATTTGTTTTTGGACTTTTTACTTGTATGGATATGATTATAAACCCTGTTTCTAAAGAATCTATACGCGTCTGCATGTATTACAGTGCGTGTGTTGTCCACATGCATGCAATTGCGCATGCATGTGGACGCGCACGTGTCTTACGGGGCGGACAACACTGGTCCCCAGCATTAGATAGCACTTTTTAGACTTAGATAGCATTTGAAACAGACTTATAGCATGTCATGTAGACAGCACAATAATTGCATTGTATGTAGTCATAGCACATCATAGTACATGTATAGCATAGTATAGTATATATGTATAGTTAATATGTATTATGTATTAGATAGATATGTTCTAGTTATGTTCTTAGCTTACGCATGTTTCTTGATAAATGCATTTTATATATCTGATGTATTCCCATACTTTTGTTCTTGCCTAATGTAGATCGCTCTGGATTAAGAGCGTCTGCTAAATGCCTAAATTGTAAATTGTAAATTGTAGAAACTTGCACATGTCGCAGTGTTGTTTTCATCAAGCCTGACGAAAACTAAAATGACTTTGTCAACGCCCTGTTTTTTCAGGACTAAGACTAACGCTGACGAGCTACAAATAGCTTTTTCAGGACGTCGACTAAAACTAGACTAAAATGATCTATCAAGGATAGAAATGACTAAAATGTGACCAAAACCTAATAAGCATTTCTTCCAAAAGACTAAGACTGACTAAATCTAAAAAGAATGCCTGCCATAAACAACACTCATATGTTGAGAGCAATTTTCATAATTGGCATAATATGTGACGACACCATTAACAACCCACACAGGCAAAGAATTAAAAATGTCATCATACTTTAAGTAGCATGTGACAAACTAGGGGGTTTTCATGATGCTGAATCCTTTCCAAGCATTAGTTTTGCACAGAAAACACTCCTTGGGCTAAAAACGGCCATAGCCGTCATCACAGATGTGATGATGTCAGCACATTTGGGAAAGTGGCTATGGCCAACATTTCTAACATCAGTTTCTACATGCTGGGGACCCCTACTCAACATTTATAACATCAGTTTCTACATGCTGGGGACCCATACTCAACATTTATAACATCAGTTTCTACATGCTGGGGACCCCTACTCAACATTTATAACATCAGTTTCTACATGCTGGGGACCCCTACTCAATAAAACCTTGGTATACTCAACATGCCCGGGTTCACATTCTGTGCACTGTATCCCAAAACCCAAATCCAAAGATGGATTCCTACTATGCATTGTGTTTTCCTCCAGAAAGCAGAGATCGCTGTGGCTCCGTTGACGATAACACTGGTCCGGGAGGAGGTGATCGACTTCTCCAAGCCCTTCATGTCTCTGGTAGGTATATATACGCATCAGCTACGAGCAGCTTGTAGATCTGATATTGTTTAAGGGGAAAAAAATCCTTATATACACTAGGGGTGTAAGGATACATTTTAACTTTAGGGTGTAAGGATACATTTTAACTGTAGGGTGTAAGGATACATTTTAACTTTAGGGTGTAAGGATACATTTTAACTGTAGGGTGTAAGGATACATTTTAACTTTAGGGGTGTAAGGATACATTTTAACTGTAGGGTGTAAGGATACATTTTAACTTTAGGGGTGTAAGGATACATTTTAACTGTAGGGTGTAAGGATACGTTTTAACTTTAGGGGTGTAAGGATACATTTTAACTGTAGGGTGTAAGGATACATTTTAACTTTAGGGGTGTAAGGATACGTTTTAACTTTAGGGTGTAAGGATACATTTTAACTTTAGGGGTGTAAGGATACGTTTTAACTTTAGGGTGTAAGGATACATTTTAACTGTAGGGTGTAAGGATACATTTTAACTGTAGGGTGTAAGGATACGTTTTAACTTTAGGGTGTAAGGATACATTTTAACTGTAGGGTGTAAAGATACGTTTTAACTTTAGGGTGTAAGGATACATTTTAACTGTAGGGTGTAAGGATACGTTTTAACTTTAGGGTGTAAGGATACATTTTAACTTTAGGGGTGTAAGGATACGTTTTAACTTTAGGGTGTAAGGATACATTTTAACTTTAGGGTGTAAGGATACGTTTTAACTTTAGGGTGTAAGGATACATTTTAACTGTAGGGTGTAAGGATACATTTTAACTTTAGGGTGTAAGGATACATTTTAACTTTAGGGGTGTAAGGATACGTTTTAACTTTAGGGGTGTAAGGATACATTTTAACTTTAGGGTGTAATTTTTATTTTATTGATATTTAATGTTTCGTGGTTAGTATACGAGTCGAGTCACCACCAGCTGAGCTTACGTCAACGAGGAATCTCAGGAACGCAATGTGTTGACAGCTGGGCATGACGTATATTAGCAGCGACATTGCCTTCATATGTAATTTCAAGGCTTTTGTGGCCACATTAATTCAATTTTCTCCAGAAACTGGCTGTATCAAATATGAATGGACATCATTAACGACGCACAGCCACTCCCCTGACAGAAAGGCCGGGGTGGTCGGTTTATTTTTCAAACACAGTTTTTATATGAAGCGACCTAAAATCGCCCTATGGGGATCTCAATGCAACTAAAAAAATCACACCCGTGTGAACTGAGTGGTGTAAGGTCTTATATAGACTGATCAGCTGTGGTCTTACGTAATGTCTGACGTAATGAAATCACACCCGTGTGAACTGGGTGACCATAGCAACCATGCTCCTTTTTTGGTACGAACAGACACGTAAACTAACAAAGCCAGTTGTAGGAGTGGTTTACACCACTCAAAAATACATGAACCTGTGTATTGGCGCCCTCTACTGAAAGTGACGTCAGACTTCGGTGCTCTATATCATAAACCTTAGTCGTTAGTCTTAGTCAACACATGACAATAAACATTATTATTATTATATGTTAAATTAAAATTTCAGGACATCCACCATAATCAAGAAGTTAAATTTAATTTTAGTTTAATTTATTATCATGTTTTTATTCTCAGGGCATCTCCATCATGATTAAGAAGTTAAATTTAATTGTAGTCTTATTTATTATCATGTCTTAATTATCAGGGCATCTCCATCATGATCAAGCAGTTACATTTAATTTTAGTCTTATTTATTATCATGTTTTTATTCTCAGGGCATCTCCATCATGATCAAGAAGTTAAATTTAATTGTAGTCTTATTTATTATCATGTCTTAATTCTCAGGGCATCTCCATCATGATCAAGAAGTTACATTTATTTTTAGTCTTATTTATTATCATGTTTTTATTCTCAGGGCATCTCCATCATGATCAAGAAGTTCAATTTAATTTGAGTCTTATTTATTATCATGTCTTAATTCTCAGGGCATCTCCATCATGATCAAGAAGCCCCAGAAGTCCAAGCCGGGGGTGTTCTCCTTCCTGGACCCTCTGGCCTATGAGATCTGGATGTGCATCGTGTTCGCCTACATCGGGGTGAGCGTGGTGCTGTTCCTGGTCAGCCGCTTCAGCCCGTACGAGTGGCACACGGAGGAGCCCGAGGAGGAGGACGGCCCGCCCAGTGACCAGCCGCCCAACGAGTTCGGGATCTTCAACTCGCTCTGGTTCTCCCTGGGAGCCTTCATGCAGCAGGGCTGCGATATCTCCCCGAGGTACGATACGCTACGCTATGCTACGCTACGCTATGCTACGATACGCTATGCTACACTTTGCTACGCTATGCTATGCTACGATATGCTGTGGTTCTCCCTGGGAGCCTTCATGCAGCAGGGCTGCGATATCTCCCCGAGGTACGATACGCTACGCTATGCTACGCTACGCTATGCTATGCTACGCTACGCTACGCTATACTGCGCTATGCTACGCTATGCTACTATACGCTATGCTACACTTTTCTACGCTATGCTACGATATGCTGTGGTTCTCCCTGGGAGCCTTCATGCAGCAGGGCTGTGACATCTCCCCGATGTACTATACGATACGATATGCTACGATACGCTACGCTATGCTACGATACGCTGTGGTTCTCCCTGGGAGCCTTCATGCAGCAGGGCTGCGACATCTCCCCGAGGTACGATAAGATACGCTACGCTAAGCTATGCTATGAAATGAAATGAAATGAAATCTATATTTACCCAGGGTATCTGGGCTAAGCTCAAGAACTTGTTTCCAGCCAGGCCCTGCTCATAGAACACATTTCATCGTAGTGGTTGATGCCTTGTTCAAGGGCATTTCAGCGGTGGTAATTTTAACGTGTCGGACGGCTGGTTCGAACTGGGAACCTTCCGGTATCTAGACCGCGCAGCTATCCGTTCGGCCACCGCTGCCACCGCTGCCACGATACGATGCTACGATACGATATGCTACGATACGCTGTGGTTCTCCCTGGGAGAACCACAGCGTATGTATAGGAGGGGCTAGCACCCCTCAAAAAATCTTTCTCAATTTTTCAATTCAATTCAATTAGCTTTATTGGCATGAATGTAATAGCTACAGTATTGCCAAAGCATGAAACTAAATAAAATAAAAAATATAACAGAAAACAAGCAAATAGAACATTAACTTTCACAATACAATATGAAAATACTGTCATACCGGTCAAAATGTACAGTATTAATCTCTCTCTCTCTCTCTCTCTCTCTCATAAGTATTTAGTATTTGAATAAGTATTTGGTCTTAGAATAAGTATTTAGTAGATAGAATAAGTATTTAGTCTTGAATAAGTATTTAGTCTTAGAATAAGTATTTAGTCTTAGGATAAGTATGTAGTATTTGAATAAGTATTTAGTCTTAGAATAAGTATTTATTCTTAGAATAAGTATTTAGTCTTAGGATAAGTGTGTAGTATTTGAATAAGTATTTAGTCTTAGAATAAGTATTTATTCTTAAAATAAGTATGTAGTATTTGAATAAGTATTTAGTATTTGGTATTTAGTATTTGAATTCCATCGTTATTTAAGGTCTTTAAACACCAGAGGGATGTATTTTGTTCCATTAGTTCTAACGAGGTACTGATCAAGAGAAACCATCCTTATTTCCACATGGTTGATTCCTGATGCCCGTGGTGTGTAGAGACCTCTTATTGGTCGATTCCTGACGCCCGTGGTGTGTAGAGACCTCTGATTGGTCGATTCCTGACGCCCGTGGTGTGTAGAGACCTCTTATTGGTCGATTCCTGACGCCCGTGGTGTGTAGAGAGACCTCTGATTGGTCGATTCCTGACGCCTGTGGTGTGTAGAGAGACCTCTGATTGGTCGATTCCTTACGCCTGTGGTGTGTAGAGACCTTTGATAATAATAATATCACTAATCATCGTCCCAGTGAAACGGTTCAATGTACTTCAGACTGACTGCTGCATGTCTCTGAGTCACCGCTACTCTACTGCAGCGTGCGTGCGTGCGTGCGTGCGTGCGTGCGTGCGTGCGTGCGTGCGTGCGTGCGTGCGTGCGTGCGTGCGTGCGTGCGTGCGTTCGTGCGTGCGTGCGGCAGTACTCTCCAGTGCGTGTGTCTCTCTGTGTGCGTGGCAGTACTCTCCAGTGCGTGTGTGTCTCTGTGTGTGCGTGGCAGTACTCTCCAGTGCGTGTGTGTCTCTGTGTGTGCGTGGCAGTACTCTCCAGTGCGTGTGTCTCTCTGTGTGCGTGGCAGTACTCTCCAGTGCGTGTGTGTCTCTGTGTGTGCGTGGCAGTACTCTCCAGTGCGTGTGTGTCTCTGTGTGTGCGTGGCAGTGCGTGTGTGTCTCTGTGTGTGCGTGTGGCAGTACTCTCCAGTGTGTGTGTGTCTCTCTGTGTGTGTGTGTGTGTGTGGCAGTACTCTCCAGTGTGTGTGTGTGTGTGTGTGTGTGTGTGCGACTGTGTGTGGGGCGACTGTGGCTCAGGAGGTATAGCAGGTCGACCAATGATCCATGGGTCGGCGGTTCGAATCCCGGCTCCTCCTGTCTACATGTCGAAGTGTCCTTGGGCAAGACACTGAACCCCAAATTGCTCCCGATGTGCTGGTTCCTGGTACCTTGCATGGCTTCCGCTGCAATCGGTGTATGAATGTGTGTGTGAATGGGTGAATGTAATGCACAATCTATGTAAAGGTGTATGAATGTGTGTGTGAATGGGTGAATGTAATGCACAATCTATGTAAAGGTGTGTGAATGTGTGTGTGAATGGGTGAATGTAATGCAGTGTCTATGTAAAGGTGTGTGAATGTGTGTGTGAATGGGTGAATGTAATGCACAATCTATGTAAAGAGCCTTGGATAAAGGCGCTATATAAATGCACCATTTACCTTTTATTTATTTTACCATGTTGTGTGTGTGGCTGTACTCTCCAGTGCGTGTGTGTCTCTGTGTGTGTGTGTGGCAGTACTCTCCAGTGCGTGTGTGTCTCTGTGTGTGTGTGTGTGGCAGTGCGTGCGTGCGTGCGTGCGTGCGTGCGTGCGTGCGTGCGTGGCAGTACTCTCCAGGTCCTTTTTAAGGGCCTGTGTCCACCGATGCATATTTTGTTTTCTTCCACTGAGCATTTTTTTCCCTGACTCTGCTTTGCATTTTAAAAATAGAAAATGTTCAGTGTTTTTGTCCACCTTGTAAATAATGACTCTGCTGGAGACAGAAACAGCATGCAGGCACAGGCAGCGGACAGGCAGGCAGGCCTTATACATGTGTACTATAAAGTGCTATGACTACATAAAAATGCAATTCTAGTGCTGTCTACGTAACATGCTATAAGTCTGTTTAAAATACTATCTAAGTCTACATAAAGTGCTATCTAAGGGGGCTAGGCTAGGTTAAGTGCTACGGGCCATGGTGGAGTCTGAAGAGGTGGGTTTTCAGACTGCGGCGGAAGATTCGGAGTGAGGCTGCAGTTCTGACTGTGATGGGAAGTGCATTCCATAGTTTTGGAGCCAGAAGGGAGAAGAATTTGGGACGGTGTTTTTAGTGAAGGTACTTCCAGCTTCCCTGCGTTGGCTGATCTGAGTGCGCGGGAGGGTTTGTAGGGTACGATCATACTTGTAAGATATGGGGGAGCCATACCTTTGGTTGCTTTGAATGCCAGCATCAGAGTTGTGTATTCTGTGCGGGCAGCGACCGGGAGCCAAATGTAACCAAATGTAATCATTATTATCATTATTATTATTATTATTATTATTATTATTATTATTATTATTATTATTATTATTATTATTATTATTATGTTTTAATCTCATTTCTACATTATAGATACATCCTAGATGTGCCTAATTAAGCCCTTATGGATCATATACATCTATTATGGATCATTTATGGATCATATAAATCTATTATAGGATCATTTATGGATCATATAAATCTATTATAGGATAATTTATGGATCATATAAATCTATTATGGGATCATTTATGGATCATATAAATCTATTATAGGATAATTTATGGATCATATAAATCTATTATAGGATCATTTATGGATCATATAAATCTCTGCTGTCACGAAGAAACCACCCAAGTCCAAAATGTTTTTCAGGAATTTAAAACAATAGGCTCTATAATATAATATCTATATTTAGGAAATTAAAACCTTTTTACTACTTTTCATTGGTTCAATATTTTATTAACGTCATTTTGGGACGGGAACCCCTTTTGGTGTTAGCATTATGTTATGCTTTAGCCATTGAAAAATATCAGATCTACAAGCTCATAGCGCGCCACCAAGTTTTTAGAATCTGATCTCAGGTCAAAATGGAGTTAGGTGGTTTCCGACAGCAACGTAGATGTATCAGATACAGGTGTTGGTATTCCTGCTGGGCATTTCTGCCTGACGCACCTCCTCCAGTGCCTTTTGAACAGGTGTGCTGTGACACCTCACTGAACACCTCTGTGGGCCTAAACGGGTCATCAGCTGGGGACCACCATTCATCAACGTTTCGCTCCTTTAACCCCAGTACGTCTCATGGTGGCGGAGCGGTGGCAGGGATCTCTCCCTGCCACCCCCTGCTGATGCCCTAGGTGTTTGTCCCCCAACTCCTATGCTTCCTCCTTAGCCACAGCCAGAAGCTGCCTTTCTCCGCCTCCTCAGCCAGCTCTTTCATGGCTTTCCGATGCCCCGCTCCTGTGCATCCCATGTCGCGGAGTAGGCGAGCAGTTGAGGAACCTACGAAGCCCCTACACCCCACTTCCACAGGACAGATAACAGCTTTCCAGCCAGCCTCCCTGCACTCTGCCGCCAGGTCTGAGTACTTGGCTCGCTTCCGCTCATAAGCAGCCTCCAAACCTCCCTCCCATGGGACGGTGAGTTCGACCAGAAGGACTGTCTTGCAAGCCTCTGACCACATGACTAGGTCTGGCCGCAGCGATGTTTCCACGATCTCCCTGGGGAACTGGAGCTGCTTCCCCAGGTCGACCCTCATGGTCCACTCATTTCCCGGTGAGAGGAGTCTTGCAGTATCTCTCTGGCGGGAGAGTTTGACACCCTCTCCAGCCCTCGCAAACTGGATGGGATGTCTGCCTGGAGCGGAAGGTCTGCTGTTTGCTTCCTTTCTGCATGACTCTGACACCTCTGCCAGCTTTTTCAGAACTTGGTCGTGTCGCCATCCGTAGCGGCCTTGGGACAGCGCTGTCCTGCAGCCCGACAGGATGTGCTGGAGGCTTGCGTTGATGGTGTTGCAAAGGGGACAGGTCTCTTCGGCACCGAACCATTGGTGGATGTTTCGGGGACAAGGCAAGGTGTCATATGTTGCTCTGATCAGGAAGCTGAGCCTAGCTTGGGGGATCTTCCACAGGTCAGACCATGACATGGATCTGTCTGTGAGGCCTTCCCATGACGTCCAACGTCCTTGCTGGCCCTGGGACACCGCTTTGATGTTAAGGCGTTCCTGCTCAGTTCTTGCCACTTCTGCCACCACCATGGCTCTTCGGTCTTCTTTGGAAGCCTTTGACCAGAACAAGGGAGTGTCGCCCCTCCCAAGGCCTGCTCGACCCTCCTGGACTCTGCCAACCACCTCGCGGTGCTTCAGCCTGCCGATTGCCATGTCGACCTCTTCTTGGGCTTTCCACTTTCTTCCTGTTCTTATCTGGGTGCCCGCTGCTCTCACCAGCTGGTCAGTGGATTCCCTCAGCTCCAGCACCAGCCGAGCCTTCTCTTGCTTGTATCCCATGCTGATGGATCGCAGTGGTAGTTGTAGCGTGTTCCTACCAAAGAGGCCTACGTCTGAAAGGCATCTTGGTAGTCCCAGCCACTTCCTGATGAATGAGTTAGCCAGCCCGTCCATCTTGCTTACCACTGAAGAGGGGATTTCGCTCATCTTCAGTGGCCACATCACCCTTTGGTACAGTATGAACTGGTAACACCATACTTTGTACTTCCCAGGGAGTTGGCTTTGATTGATCTTAGCCAGGCCATCTGCGAGCTGCTTCCTCACTGTCTGCCCCATCTGCCTGTCAGAGAGCTCTGCTGTGTAGGTACGACCCAGGCTACGAACAGGTTGATCTGCCAGCAATGGGATATTCTCACCGCCTGAAACAAAGATGGTCTTGTCGCTTCTGACTCCTTTCCTGATAGACAGACTGCGTGATTTGGGGGGTTTGATCTTCATCCTCGCCCAGCCCACAAGCTCGTCTATCCTCTTCAGCAGTCTTGTTGTGCATGCTGCTGTCTGGAGTACGGTGGTGATATCGTCCATGTAGCCTCTCACTGCTGGTAGCCTTTGACCTGAAGGCAGTTTCACTCCTCCGACCATCTTCCTAGCCCCTATGAGGATGATCTCAAAGGCTGCGACAAACAAGATGGGCGAGATTGAGCATCCCATGGCAATGCCTACTTCCAGCTGTTGCCAGCCTGTTGTAAAGTCCTGATGGGTGCAGCACATCTGGAGGTCTCCAAAGTACTTGGCTATCAGGGCTCTAATGCAGACTGGGACATGGAAGAAGTCCAAGGCGAACTCGATGAGTTGGTGGGGGACAGACCCGTATGCGTTGGCAAGGTCCAGCCACACAACATGCAGGTCACCTCTCTCTCTTTTCGCCCTTTGGATCTGCTCCCATATTACTGCAGAGTGTTCCACACACCCTGGGAAGCCTGGCACACCTGCCTTCTGGCAGCTGGTGTCGATGAACCCGTTGCTTGTGAGGTAGCTGGTCAACCTCTTGGCCAGGATGGAGAAGAAGATCTTCCCTTCGACATTCAGGAGAGCAATGCTCCTAAACTGGCTGATCGTACTGGAGTTCTGCTCCTTCGGGATGAAAACTGTGACAGCTCTTTGCCACTCTGAAGGGATGACTTGGTTTTTCCAAGCCACTCTCAACAGGTTCCAGAGGTATCTCAGGACCCCTGGGCAGTACTTGTACAGCTTGTATGGTATCCCGTTAGGGCCTGGGGCTGAGGCTGCTCTTGCCTTCCGGACCACTTCTGCTACCTCGCTGAGTTTGGGGAGGGCAGCATTAAAGAGGACGGCTGGTGGAGCTGGGCGAGGAACATAACCAGGGGATCCCAGCGGAGTTGACTTTGCTGGGTCACTGTACTGCTCCTTTCCGACAGCAACGTAGATGTTAGATATGATATAATCTAACCCTCTAATAGATATTAGATCTTATGGATCATAGAGTTGGTCAGATTCTCAGCAGAGAGGTGAAAGGAACACCAAACCCAGCTTGTATGTTGCAGCGTGTCCTCCACACAGCCAGGGTGCGGCAGAGAGACCAGACAGAGGATTGTTAAGCTCCGCGTTTCACGTAAGCAGCCCTATACAGCGTCCGTCCATCCATCCAACCCTATACAGCGTCCATCCATCCAACCCCATACAGCGTCCATCCATCCAACGGCCCTCTCTTATCAACGGAGGTCACACGCTAGCTAGGGCTGTCCCGGTCCGATCGCGACGTGAGCGGAAATCGGGGGGCCGATCGTGTCATTTTCGGAATGAACGGAATCGGATCGGGAGCAAAAAGAAAAACAATACGTGATCGGGACATCCCTAGTATTAATATTATATCCATATCATGACATTAGACTGGATATTGTCTGTGATTTGGGATATTGTTCTGTTGTGATATGTTGGCATAAATGTGTCTTCATTGTCTCCACCAGGCCGAAGGCATGGGGAGAGAGTATGTTTTGCACTCCGTTCGTGTGTGTGTGTGTCCTTCCTTCCTTCCTTCCTTCCTTCCTTCCTTCCTTCCTTCCTTCCTTCCTTCCTTCCTTCCTTCCTTCCGTCCGTCCGTTACCAGCTAATCTCCGCCACTGTTGGCCCGATCCATGCCAAACTTTGCACACACACTCCCTGGATGCCAACAACGAACATCTGCCCCAAATATTCTTCAACGGCATGTTATAGCGCCACCATGATGCCGATTTAGGCAAAACACATTTCTGTAGATTACTCATACACATTTTATCCATACATCACACAATTCGGTATACCCTATCTCCATAGTCATGTGATCAACACGGATCTGCACCATTTCCCATCTTCCATCCTGATTGGCTAAGATTGGCTTCCAAAGCTCAAATGATTGGTCCGTTTCCAACAAAATGCCACAAATTACAAACACAGTGTGCAATTTCCGTGAAATTATACACGCACATTTCCACTAGGCCGAGGACGACATGGCACTCATTTTTTTCCAAATCAGCCTCATGGTGGCGATATAACAGGCCAATTCCTGTTTTTAGCTATAACTGCATCGATCTGTATATATAAAACGTATGTATGCGCACTCCCTAGAGGCCATGGAAAAACATTGTCTCTGCATCCCTCCACATCTGCCGGTTATAGCGCCACCATGAGGCCGATTTCTGCAAAACACATTGCTTATGTTAGTCGCACAGATTTAATCCAAATCTAACGCAAATCGGTACACATGATCTCTGTAGTCATGTGATCAAGATGAGTCTGTTGGATTTCTCAGATTCTACACTGATTGGCTAACATTGCCTTCCAAAGTTTTCAGGAGTGGCCCGTTTTGTTCAAAATGCTGCTCATGTCCTGCTCATCCAGAATTCTATCCTCAGAGATGCTATGAGTGATCTGGCTCTGCGTTTCCACAACAAAAGAAAATTGTTGCAAAAAACAAACAAACAAAACTCCTAAACATTTTGCCAAACATCTCACACAGTCCTATCCTCCTGGTGGAGACCTGTGCCCAGAAGGGCACTTTTCTAGTTAGAGCTATGTTACTCTTCTCTAGATGTTACTCTTCTCTTCCTGCGCTCGCTGGAAATGCAGACCAGCCTCTTGTCTGTAGCGGAAATATAAAGAACGTTTTACCTACTCACCAAAACGACTAGTAACTGGTGTACTGACCATGGTATTACTGTATTAAAACTACTAGTAACTGGTGTACTGACCATGGTATTGCTGTGTTAAAACTACTAGTAACTTTTGTACTGACCATGGTATTGCTGTGTTAAAACTACTAGTAACTGGTGTACTGACCATGGTATTGCTGTGTTAAAACTACTAGTAACTGGTGTACTGACCATGGCATTGCTGTGTTAAAACTACTAGTAACTGGTGTACTGACCATGGCATTGCTGTGTTAAAACTACTAGTAACTGGTGTACTGCCCATGGTATTACTGTGTTAAAACTACTAGTAACTGGTGTACTGACCATGGTATTATTGTGTTAAAACTACTAGTAACTGGTGTACTGACCATGGTATTACTGTGCTTAACTGACCAGCCAACTGGCCTGACCTGAACCTCACAGAGAACTAGGTTGTATTGTCAAGAGGAAGGTGTGAGACATAAGACTGAACAATACAAATTAATTTACAGATGTTATCAAAGCAAACCTGGGCTTCCAAAACACCTCAACAGTGCCAAAGGCTGGTCACCTCCATGCCACGCCCCATTGATGAAATGATTTGTCCAAAAGTAGCCCAGACCAAGTATTGAGTGCATACATTAATACACTTTTCAGATGGTCGACATTTCTCGTTTATTTTTATTTTATTGGCCTCGTAAAATATTCTAATATATTGAGATAGGAGTTTTTTATTTTCATGAGCTGTACGCCATAATCATCAAGATTAAATAATTCACTTTATGCACAATGAATTGAGAATATTATGAAAGTTTCACTTTTTGAATTATATTAGGGAAAAAAATACTTTTACACAATATTCAAATCCATTGAGATGGAGCATTGAGTGACTTTAGTTTATTCCAGGGGTGAAATGTCCCTTTAACCCTAGAGTGTCTGGGAGGTCTTTAACCCTATAGTGTCTGGGAGGTATTTAACCCTAGAGTGTCTGGGAGGTATTTAACCCTAGAGTGTCTGGGAGGTCTTTAACCCTATAGTGTCTGGGAGGTATTTAACCCTATAGTGTCTGGGAGGTATTTAACCCTAGAGTGTCTGGGAGGTCTTTAACCCTATAGTGTCTGGGAGGTCTTTAACCCTAAAGTGTCTGGGAGGTATTTAAACCTAGTGTCTGTGAGGTCTTTAACACTAGAGTGTCTGGGAGGTCTTTAACACTAGACTGTCTGGGAGGTCTTTAACCTTATAGTGTCTGGGAGGTCTTTAACCCTAGAGTGTCTGGGAGGTCTTTAACCCTGGTGTCTGGGAGGTATTTAACCCTATAGTGTCTGGGAGGTGTCTGGGAGGTCTTTAACCCTATAGTGTCTGTGAGGTCTTTAACACTAGTGTGTCTGGGAGGTCTTTAACACTAGACTGTCTGGGAGGTCTTTAACCCTATAGTGTCTGGGAGGTATTTAACCCTATAGTGTCTGGGAGGTATTTAACCCTAGAGTGTCTGGGAGGTCTTTAACCCTAGAGTTACTGGGAGGTCTTTAACCCTAGAGTGTCTGGGAGGTCTTTAACACTAGAGTGTCTGGGAGGTATTTAACCCTATAGTGTCTGGGAGGTCTTTAACCCTATAGTGTCTGGGAGGTATTTAACCCTATAGTGTCTGGGAGGTCTTTAACCCTATAGTGTCTGGGAGGTATTTAACCCTATAGTGTCTGGGAGGTCTTAACCCTAGAGTGTCTGGGAGGTCTTTAACCCTATAGTGTCTGGGAGGTCTTTAACCCTATAGTGTCTGGGAGGTCTTTAACCCTATAGTGTCTGGGAGGTGTCTGGGAGGTCTTTAACCCTATAGTGGCTGTGAGGTCTTTAACACTAGAGTGTCTGGGAGGTCTTTAACACTAGACTGTCTGGGAGGTCTTTAACCCTATAGTGTCTGGGAGGTATTTAACCCTATAGTGTCTGGGAGGTATTTAACCCTAGAGTGTCTGGGAGGTCTTTAACCCTAGAGTTACTGGGAGGTCTTTAACCCTAGAGTGTCTGGGAGGTCTTTAACACTAGAGTGTCTGGGAGGTATTTAACCCTATAGTGTCTGGGAGGTCTTTAACCCTATAGTGTCTGGGAGGTATTTAACCCTATAGTGTCTGGGAGGTCTTTAACCCTATAGTGTCTGGGAGGTATTTAACCCTATAGTGTCTGGGAGGTCTTTAACCCTAGAGTGTCTGGGAGGTCTTTAACCCTATAGTGTCTGGGAGGTCTTTAACCCTATAGTGTCTGGGAGGTGTCTGGGAGGTCTTTAACCCTATAGTGTCTGGGAGGTCTTTAACCCTATAGTGTCTGGGAGGTCTTTAACCCTATAGTGTCTGGGAGGTCTTTAACCCTATAGTGTCTGGGAGGTATTTAACCCTATAGTGTCTGGGAGGTATTTAACCCTAGAGTGTCTGGGAGGTCTTTAACCCTAGAGTGTCTGGGATGTATTTAACCCTAGAGTGTCTGGGAGGCCTTTAACCCTAGAGTGTCTGGGAGGTATTTAACCCTAGAGTGTCTGGGAGGTCTTTAACCCTAGAGTGTCTGGGAGGTATTTTACCCTAGAGTGTCTGGGAGGTCTTTAACCCTAGAGTGTCTGGGAGGTCTTTAACCCTATAGTGTCTGTGAGGTCTTTAACCCTATAGTGTCTGGGAGGTCTTTAACACTAGAGTGTCTGGGAGGTCTTTATGATGCATTTAACCCTAGAGTGTCTGGGAGGTCTTTAACACTAGAGTGTCTGGGAGGTATTTAACCCTAGAGTGTCTGGGAGGTCTTTAACCCTAGAGTGTCTGGGAGGTATTTAACCCTAGAGTGTCTGGGAGGTCTTTAACCCTAGAGTGTCTGGGAGGTATTTAACCCTAGAGTGTCTGGGAGGTCTTTAACCCTATAGTGTCTGTGAGGTATTTAACCCTATAGTGTCTGGGAGGTCTTTAACACTAGAGTGTCTGGGAGGTATTTAAACCTAGTGTCTGTGAGGTCTTTAACACTAGACTGTCTGGGAGGTCTTTAACACTAGAGTGTCTGGGAGGTCTTTAACACTAGAGTGTCTGGGAGGTATTTAACCCTAGAGTGTCTGTGAGGTCTTTAACCCTAGAGTGTATGTGAGGACTTTAACCCTATAGTGTCTGGGAGGTCTTTAACCCTAGAGTGTCTGGGAGGTCTTTAACACTAGAGTGTCTGTGAGGTCTTTAACACTAGAGTGTCTGTGAGGTCTTTAACACTAGAGTGTCTGGGAGGTCTTTATGGTCCATTTAACCCTAGTGTCTGGAAGGTATTTAACCCTAGAGTGTCTGGGAGGTCTTTAACCCTAGAGTGTCTGGGAGGTATTTTACCCTAGAGTGTCTGGGAGGTCTTTAACCCTAGAGTGTCTGGGAGGTCTTTAACCCTATAGTGTCTGTGAGGTCTTTAACCCTATAGTGTCTGGGAGGTCTTTAACACTAGAGTGTCTGGGAGGTCTTTATGATCCATTTAACCCTAGAGTGTCTGGGAGGTCTTTAACACTAGAGTGTCTGGGAGGTATTTAACCCTAGAGTGTCTGGGAGGTCTTTAACCCTAGAGTGTCTGGGAGGTATTTAACCCTAGAGTGTCTGGGAGGTCTTTAACCCTAGAGTGTCTGGGAGGTATTTAACCCTAGAGTGTCTGGGATGTCTTTAACCCTATAGTGTCTGTGAGGTATTTAACCCTATAGTGTCTGGGAGGTCTTCAACACTAGAGTGTCTGGGAGGTATTTAAACCTAGTGTCTGTGAGGTCTTTAACACTAGACTGTCTGGGAGGTCTTTAACACTAGAGTGTTGTTGTAAGTGGCGAACCAGTGACGCCCCAATGTGGCCCCAAAGATCTCCACCCCCGAGCGTCTCAGTAACGAGGACATATGTTATGCTTGTGTGACATAAAACGTGTGTTACTGTACTACTGTTTTAAATGATGTGTTCTGACCCCACATGTATTATACTCATGAAACAGTGTTTTTTGCAAGGCAGCCGATGGGTTAAATCTATGCATTCATTACATTATTGCAGTCGCTGTATATTGTGTTTCTCCTATAGCAGCAGAGTTGAATAATGAACTGTAGTAACCCAGAAACGCGTTCACGCTGTTGACCTTGGCTAGAAATGAACTGAAGGAACTCTTTACACGTTCACGCTGGACAGATGCGTGTCCACGGACGTGTTTGCTCGTGCCCCTTGCTATGATCACGCCTGGACAGGGTCATATCTCTAAAAATGACGCTATGTGAACCGAGGTGTTAAAAGTATGAACGTGCCTTTGTTCAGTCAGAAGACTTTTGCTTGCTGCACCTCTAAGCTTTATCTCCCACTCAACCAGAATAGGGAGTTGTGCTTGTTAATATTTTTGCAGGCTGACTGAGTCCTCTGCCTCCTATATTTTTACTATTTTGTAAATTCATTTGATTTGACTTGAATAAACCTATTTTTTATAATTCAGTGTAATCTACGATGGCCTCCTGTGTTATTGATTACCCAATAATACAGTATGTCCGTTGTCTGTGTTTTTCCTGTCACTCCGTGGGGTAAGTTTAGTTTGATTTAACAACTGAATTCTTAGTGATAGCCTGCCAGTGTTTAGACGGCAAGGTATGGGGATCCGGGCACGCCCCGATCCGCAAGTACAGGAATGGTTATTTTGATGATGATAGTGGCTCGCCACATCCCTCAATCCTTCCACGGACGGAAAGGGAGGACAGGCTGCATGAAGAGGCTCGCATAGGTTGCCAGTCCAAAGAGGTCAAAGTGGCTATATTTCAACGTCTCAGTGGAGCCGGTTGAAGTACATTGGCCACGCATGTATACTGTGTTTTAACATTTAACCCCTTGCGTCCCGATATTCTATACGGGTTCATGCAGGCGGAACAATGTGATAATTGTATGCTATGACCTGACCAGTCTGAGGCGCGCTATCTCTTCACGAGAGTTCGCGCAGTGCACATACAAGTGGAAAAGCAGCTATAGATCTCTGCCTCATAAAAGCCATAGATTAAAAGTTGCGAGTGTGTTTATATATCTTCCCCTGTATCCCTCAATCCCTGACGCCTCATACAAGTGAGCTCGGGACGAGCGGACGTGTGGGAGGCATAGGGAGTCTCCCGTGCTGGCTTTGATGCCCGCGCCGGGACTTTACGCACACTGCATAAACTTGTGCTTGTGAACGTGATACAGATAGGATAGTTTTAAGGTTTTAATTAGGGTCACTCCTGATAGCCTCGTACAAGCAGGCCATCAGCGGTGGGTAACGGAGTGTGTGTACTTTACACAGTGTGTTAGTCTTGGGTCGCACAAATGGTGTGTCTCCGGGCTACAGAATGAGTCACAGGTGTTATAGCATGATATTATAAGTTATTAATGGCATATTTAATGAAACATAATATTGTGTGCACGTCACACAACAGCTCTGTAGGGGAGCTATACAGTACTAACATGTACATGTATGGACGGAAGCCACTTGTAATGGGTTTATCTTTTGAAGAGGTGTTTTTAACACCTTAGCTACTAGTGATTTGTAGCACAGCTATTTGAGACGAAGAGAAGACCGTGAAAGTCCTGGCGTACTGGGCTACTATACTGCTTAGCACACAGAAGTAGACCAGTGTTCAGGCGGAGAGGGTGATGAGAGCCAGCTCTCTTTTACAAGTGTCTGGGAGGTCTTTAACACTAGAGTGTCTGGGAGGTCTTTAACACTAGAGTGTCTGTGAGGTCTTTAACCCTAGAGTGTATGTGAGGACTTTAACCCTATAGTGTCTGGGAGGTCTTTAACCCTAGAGTGTCTGGGAGGTCTTTAACACTAGAGTGTCTGTGAGGTCTTTAACCCTAGAGTGTATGTGAGGACTTTAACCCTATAGTGTCTGGGAGGTCTTTAACCCTAGAGTGTCTGTGAGGTCTTTAACACTAGAGTGTCTGTGAGGTCTTTAACACTAGAGTGTCTGGGAGGTCTTTATGATCCATTTAACCCTAGTGTCTGGGAGGTCTTTAACACTAGAGTGTCTGGGAGGTCTTTATGATCCATTTAACCCTAGTGTCTGGAAGGTCTTTAACACTAGACTCTCTGGGAGGTCTTTAGCCCTAGAGTGTCTGGGAGTTCTTTAACCCTATAGTGTCTGGGAGGTCTTTCGGACCCATTTGGAGATGTTGAAGTTGATTATCTTTGCCCCTGAAGCCCTCAGAAGGCTCCCCTTCCATGACTTTTATTATTCGATTCAAATCCTCTGTTTTTTTGTTCTGTTTTGTTTTGTTTCATCTGAAACATTTTCTAAATATTAATTTAGTCATACATCTACCATCTCCGCCTGTTAGTTTTGGGTCATAATGACCCCTGACCCCCTGCCTTCCCCCACGGGAGTGGACTTCACACCTCCAGACAGCCCATTGGTAAATTTAAAAGACAATGGCTCTATCATGCTGGGGGGTGTGTGTGTGGGGGGGGGGGGGGGGGGGGGGGGGTCAAAGCGCTCGGCTAGGCTGTGGTCCGTCAGATCGCTGAGCGCTCGGCTAGGCTGTGGTCCGTCAGATCGCTGAGCGCTCGGCTAGGCTGTGGTCCGTCAGATCGCTGAGCGCTCGGCTAGGCTGTGGTCCGTCAGATCGCTGAGTGCTCGGCTAGGCTGTGGTCCGTCAGATCGCTGAGCGCTCGGCTAGGCTGTGGTCCGTCAGATCGCTGAGTGCTCGGCTAGGCTGTGGTCCGTCAGATCGCTGAGCGCTCGGCTAGGCTGTGGTCCGTCAGATCGCTGAGCGCTCGGCTAGGCTGTGGTCCGTCAGATCGCTGAGCGCTCGGCTAGGCTGTGGTCCGTCAGATCGCTGAGCGCTCGGCTAGGCTGTGGTCCGTCAGATCGCTGAGCGCTTGGTTAGCCTGTGGTCCGTCAGATCGCAGTAAAACAGTTTGAGATCGCTGAGCGCTCGGCTAGGCTGTGGTCCGTCAGTAAAACTGCTAACAGAAACCTTAAATCCCTTTTATCCATTCATCTTCAACCGCTTATCCGTAGTCTGGTCGCGGGGGCAACATCTCCACCAGAGAGCTCCAGACTTTCCCTCTCCAGAGCAACATTAGTGACTTCCTCCTGGGGGATTCCGAGACGTTCCAAGGCCAGTGAGTCGATGTGTTTCCTCCATCTGGTCCTTGGTCCGCCCCGGGGTCTCCTCCTAGTGGAGATATAATCCATCTGGTCCTTGGTCTGCCCCGGGGTCTCCTCCCAGTGGAGATATATTTATTTTACGACAGTCTAAACCGCTTTATGGCAGTGTGTCTTTATTTTATGACAGTTTAAACCGCTTTATGGCAGTGTGTCTTTATTCTATGACAGTCTAAACCGCTTTTTGGCAGTGTGTCTTTATTCTATGACAGTCTAAACCGCATTTTGGCAGTGTGTCTTTATTTTATGACAGTCTAAACAGCTTCATGGCAGTGTGTCTTTATTTTATGACAGTCTAAACAGCTTTATGGCAGTGTGTCTTTATTTTATGACAGTCTAAACCGCTTTATGGCAGTGTGTCTTTATTTCACAACAAGTAGATGACCTTTTCTTGTATAATGTTGCAGGCAGGCAGGCAGGCGGGCGGGCGAGCAGGCAATAAAACTTTATTGTCTGAGCCTCTTCTGTGAAATGTTCTCTCTCTCTCAGATCTCTATCGGGGCGTATCGTGGGCATGCAAGGTAGTTAATGATCTCTCTTTCTCTCTCCCAGGTCCCTCTCGGGGCGTATCGTGGGCATGCGAGGTAGTTAATGATCTCTCTCTATCTCTCTACAGGTCCCTCTCGGGCCGTATCGTGGGGGGGGTGTGGTGGTTCTTCACCCTCATCATCATCTCGTCCTACACCGCCAACCTGGCAGCCTTCCTGACCGTGGAGAGGATGGTGTCGCCCATCGAGAGCGCCGAGGACCTCGCCAAGCAGACAGACATCGCTTACGGAACGCTGGACTCTGGATCCACCAAGGAGTTCTTTAGAGTGAGACGCACAGCCACGCACGCACGCCACGCACGCCACGCACGCACGCCACGCACGGACGCACGGACGCATGCCACGCACATACACACATACACACACACACACAGCATGTCCGTTGGATATGGTAAGTTTCACCTTTGTTATGAGTAAAGATGTCCCGATACTGTATCGGTATCGGAACAGTATCGGTATCGGCCCTTTTTGGTCATATCGGGTCATATCGGTATCGGCGAATATATGGCCCACTATGGCAGGTAAATAAAATGTTGGGGCGTGTGGAGTTCGCTTCGGTATCGGATCGGAAACGAAAAAAGTGTATCGGGACATCTAGTTATGAGTTGAGTATAAGATGCCGTTTTCTAATGAGACGCACACGCAGAGCAGACACACCAACGGACAGTGGCGTGCACAGATAGACACTAGGGGGTGCTAGAGCACCCCCTGCCCTTTTGGCAATGTGCCCTTTTGAAAAAGAAAAAAGAAAAAAAAGAAATGTCTTTCTTTTTTTTGATTTTTCAAAAATAGCAGACCTACAAGCTCGTAGCGCGCCACTCGGTGGCGCGCTATGAGCTTGTAGATCTGCTATTTTTCAATAGCTAAAGCATAACATAATGCTAACACCAAAAGGGGTTCCCGCCCAAAATAGATTAAGGCAACCGGCCGGTTCCACGCGCTGCACAAGGTGCCCTTTTTTAACTTGAGCACCTGCCCCTCTAAATGTCTGTGCACGCCACTGCCAACGGACCAACATGCGGAGAAGCGCTGCCCCCGTGGTGGTGGTCAGGGTGAGGTTAGGCATGAGGGGAGGCATGAGGTCGGTCCGCTGCTCTCCCCAGGTTGGCAGAGGAAGTGTAGCGCCTGCAGGATTACATTAGATTATTGACACTGGGTGGAAAAAATGGGTTGCAAAATATAGTACTTAAAGGGGCATTGAGTGATTTGGAGAAAAAAAACCCGGACCGCACTGGACTGGTAACAAGATGTGCACATGCACTCGCTCTACAGTGGGGGGGAGGGGGGGGGAATAGCAGATCTACAAGCTCACAACGCGCTTGGCGCGTCATTGCGACGGCATCAAGGTCATTGCGACGGCATCAAGGCCCGCCAAAACACATTTTGTTCGACTAAATCAACTGTAGATTTAGTCAACTAAAATCGTATGACATTTAGTCGACTAAAACTAGACTAACACTAAAACATTCCAGGTGACTAAAATGTGACAAAAACCAAATGAAAACTTGACCATGAGAGACTATGACTAAAACTAAAAATCAAAATTTGCTGCCCCTCCCTCCCTCCAGAGGTCAAAGATCGCCGTCTACGAGAAGATGTGGGGCTTCATGAAGTCGGCCGAGCCCACCGTGTTCACCAAGCGGACGGCGGAGGGCGTGGCGCGCGTCCGCAAGTCCAAGGGGAAGTACGCCTTCCTGCTGGAGTCCACCATGAACGAGTACACGGAGCAGCGCAAGCCCTGCGACACCATGAAAGTGGGCGGCAACCTGGACTCCAAGGGCTATGGCGTGGCCACGCCCAAAGGATCACAGCTAAGGTGGGTGGAGTGGCGCGACAAACGACGGCGTACGCCGACGACGTTGTCGTCTTCCTTGTTGTTGTTGTGCTAAAAAGAGGGACATGTCGGTTTTTATTTTTTTAAACAAAGTGTAACCCCTGGAGAAAAATGTTCGTACAATCTTGGTATGAAATTACCCTTGACCCGGATCCATCTGACCCCCAATGACCTTCCCCAAGTGATAACAGAAGAAAGATGACCCTCCTTAAGGGGTCAATCATCATTGTTAAGTCTCTCTCTCTCTCTCTCTCTCTCTCACACACACACACACACACACACACACACACACACACACACACACACACACACACACACACACACACACACACACACACACACACACACACACACACACACACACACACACACACACTGTTGTTAAAGGTTTCATGACATAAATTATAATTTTAATTTTAATTGATTTTTATTTTTAGTCTTTAAGGTTTTATGACCTCATTTACACCCCAAAAAACTGAACTTTTCTCTGTGTGTTCTGAAGCCTTTTCAGCTGCAATGAAAACAGCCGAAGCGGCCTCAACAGTGACATCTGCTGGCAAATCCCATTGTCATATATGGGATTTGTGGACTATTACATCACAGTCCACAGGCCAATCAGAGCACTTGTTTGAGCCAGAAACCCCAGACCACAGAAAATCTAATGAATGAAAAGTCCAGGTATTTTGGGAGCAATTGAGCTCAGAAAACCTAAAAAAATAATAATAATAATAATAATAATGATGTCAGAATCCCTTTAACGATCGCCATTGTCTCGTTGACAATTTTACTATTTTAATGAATTCTAATGTGCGTGACCCTCCATTGGACTCATGTCAGTAAAATTAGCTGACCTTCCATTAGACTGAGATCAGAAAGGCGTAACCCTCCCCTTTTTTCCTCCAGGGGGCGTAACCCTCCCCTGTTTTCCTCCAGGGGTAAAACTCTTTAGAAAACCGACCTGTCCCTAACAACAATATGCAGACGACGTTGTGTTGTCATGGTAACGGTCGTTGTTGTTACGACATTCCGCCCGCCCTGGTGTGCTGCCTCTTCTCTAGCAGAGACACCAAACATGTGGCTCGGGACCCATTTGGGGTCACGAGCACAATGTTTAATGGGTCCCTTTATTTATTTGTTTTGGTTTCCTATGTTATTATTAATATTTTTTTCATTCGTTCCATAAACCAGGAAAGCAAATGTATAAGTAGGTAAAATAGCAGATCTATAAGCTCATTGTGAGCTTGTAGATCTGCTGTTCTCTCTAGTTTCGGCACCAGTGGCAAAACGTCACGAGCGAAACGTTTCGGGGAATCACTTTTCTATTTCTGTTTTAACCCATTTAGGTCTGACTTGTAGAGCTTGTAGATCTGCTATTTTTAAATAGCTAAAGTATAACATAATGCTTAGTTAAAACACCAAAAGAGGTTCCCGTCCAGAATGGGTTAAAAATGATTCTTTACCTTTCATTTCACATTTATTGCTTTGTTCCGGGATGGTGTTGGAGAGTCCGTTTTATTATTGCTGCTTTGCATGTGCTACTATCTTATCTTATCTTATCTTATCTGAGGGAGTGCTGGTGTCGTTTCACAATTCCTCTTCTGTCCACAGATCTTCACCAGGTAATGTCTGCGTGCATGTCTGCGTGCAACTGTGTGTGTGTGTGTGTGTGTGTGTGTGTGTGTGTGTGTGTGTGTGTGTGTGTGTGTGTGTGTGTGTGTGTGTGTGTGTGTGTGTGTGTGTGTGTGTGTGTGTGTGTGTGTGCGTGCGTGTGCGTTTGCATTGTTTGGCCAGGATGCAGTGAGTCATGTGGAAATTGCTGCTGCTTTTTCAATGCCTTTTACACGACTGCATTTTTCTAAGAGTAGCAGCTCTCTGTGAGCAGTCTGGGAGAGAAAGCTAGATGCTATTCAGCTCTGCTCCATAGTGTTAACACTATGTTACTATAGCTCTGCTCCATAGTGTTAACACTATGTTACTATAGCTCTGGTCCATAGTGTTAACACTATGTTACTATAGCTCTGGTCCATAGTGTTAACACTATGTTACTATAGCTCTGGTCCATAGTGTTAACACTATGTTACTATAGCTCTGGTCCATAGTGTTAACACTATGTTACTATAGCTCTGGTCCATAGTGTTAACACTATGTTACTATAGCTCTGGTCCATAGTGTTAACACTATGTTACTATAGCTCTGGTCCATAGTGTTAGTTAGAAGGACTTCTCCTTAACCCTATGGACCAGAGCTGTGGGGTTTGATCTTAGAGTATATATGAATAGAGACGGCACCGGATTTCTCCTCCCATCCACTTGCTTTAAGTTGCTCAAAAGCGCATGAGGCGATTTCACCTTCCGGGTAGGAACAGAGTGCATTCTGGGATGAATTGGGTCCAAACACATGAACGCGCTGCCGTTGACTATCATTGCACCCGTTCATGTGCGTTCACGTATGAAACAGCGTTCACGTGTCATCATGAACGTGCACAATGATAGTCAACGGACCAGCACGTTCATGTGTTTGGCCCAGCGCTGGAATACCAAATTCGGCCACTATGTCCATTTGGCCTCAGGGTTTCCTCCGGGTGCCGTCCCTATTCATATATACTCTTAAGGGTTTGATCAGCTTCTGTTTACCTTTCCAACATTTATGCACTGATTCATTTCACTGTTCACGGCCTTATTGATGATCAATACTGAATGAATGAATGAATGAATGAATGAATGAATGAATGAATGAATGAATGAACGAACGAATGAACGGACGGACGGACGAACGAACGAACGAATCACGCTTTAGACGCATGCATGTGGAATGTGATCATTGTAGATGACAAATAACGGGTTTAAATTTTTTTTTTACCAGGACAATTTGATGCACTTTAATTATTTCCACCCTTGTCGTCCCCCCTCCTCCTTTGCTGCACAATATTAACCATCTTGTCTGTGTATGTGGTTCTGAAGAAGTGCAGTAAACCTGGCTGTGCTCAAACTGAACGAACAAGGCCTCTTGGACAAACTGAAAAACAAGTGGTGGTACGACAAGGGCGAGTGTGGCAGCGGAGGCGGAGGGGAGAAGGTTAGCCCACTAGCGCCACCTAGCGCCCCCCCTCTAGCGCCCGTGTGTTGTTGTTGTTATGAACAACATAAACAAACATGCGGGTATAGACACTGTGTACGTGTTTGTTTGTGCCCACTTTGGTCAACAGGTTGGCATCTGCCGGGAGTCGGTCGGTCGGTCGGTCGGTCGGTCGGTCGGTCGGTCGGCCGGCCTCGCACCGTCTCGAAAAAAGGCCGAACTTGACACTCGGGCCCAAGGGTGGGTCGGCACTTTGCTCCAGTACCGCCCCTGGACGAAATTAAGGGCCTAAACTAACGGAAACATATTCAAAAAACATGCCCGGGAAAAAAGCTAATTTATTACGTGAATTGAAGCCAAAATTCACTGATTATTTTTCCCCCAGTGATTTCAAGAAATAAAAGAAAAATTTAAGAAATTCCATGAATCAGAAAACAAAATGTTTAAGAAGTCTAGTGAAAATAGTTGATCTATAAGCTTGTTATGAGCTTATAGATCTGCTGTTTTAACTAGTTTTGGGTTCTCGGGCGAACTTCTAACTTCTCTTTTGGTTTGTGTGCGAACGACAATGAGTGCCTCTTCCCTTTGCGTCCGAGCGCCCAGCGGTCCGTACGTTCTGACAGAGGAGGGTAAATAAATGCTGTCAAGGTGGAAATATTGGCTGTGATGAAGTCAGCGTTGACGATAAACGCGGTCAGCGTTGACGATAAACGCGGTCTGCGTTGACGATAAACGCGGTCAGCGTTGACGATAAACGCGGTCAGCGTTGACGATAAACGCGGTCTGCGTTGACGATAAACGAGGTCAGCGTTGACGATAAACGCGGTCTGCGTTGACGATAAACGCGGTCAGCGTTGACGATAAACGTTGACGATAAACGTTGACGATTAAATGATGATTTATCCGTTTGTGAAAGTTGCAAGAGTTTAAAAGAGTTAAAGTTCCTACTCTGTAACCTTTTGGACTAAATCATTATCAGGTATTATTTTTTCCATGTGTTTTTTTTAACAACTTATCCAAACACCGTTATTTTAGTGTCCGACAAAATAATGACACATGGAAGGAAGTGTTTCTTAGTTGTTGCTTTTTGTCGGAACTGTATTTACTCATTCATTTTATCCACTTAATCCATCCATCCATCCATCTTCAACCGCTTATCCGTAGCCGGGTCGCGGGGGCAACAGCTCCACCATTATTTAATTAATTAATTATTTTATCCTTAATTATTTCGCTGCCAAATACGCAATATCATGTTGTTTTAATTTTAATTAGGCTGCCAATTTCCGTGTTGACTCCATTCCATATTTCCCCCATGTTCCATTCCATATTTCCGCGGTGACTCCACTCCATATTTCCGCGTTGACTCCACTCCATATTTGGGCGTTGACAGACAGTGCCCTCCCACTCCACGCTGGTTGCGTGAAACGGTTCCCGGCAGTATGTCCCTGTTCCAGGAAGTGACGGAGTCGGGACCTTGTTCTCACTGTATGTGTCTGTTAGCCCAGGACCGCCCAAACACCCCCCCACCTCACCCCCAATCTAAACACCCAAAAAATATGGCCTTTTTTTGTTGTTAAAAACGTTAGCCAGACGTCTATTCATCGTCTCAACGATGGTGATTGACACCCCTAGTGAGGGTTCATCTTTTTTGTGTCTTTTATCACTTGTCTTTTATCACACCCAGTCAGATGGATCCGGGTCAAGGCATTTCATACCCGGGTACGTACATTTATGGCCAGGGGTTACACTTTTTTAAAAAGGACCTGTCGTCCCGATAACGAACACGACAACGTCGTCTGCGTACACGCAGAGAGACACGTACACTCCAACTCTCCCGACTTCGTGGCTTCGTCTATGTGTGAAGAAAGAAAGAGCAGCAGAGTTCTGCTCTTTTTAGGGTTTTTTGGGTGAATTTACTGTGAATAACATAAAATAACATGTCCTATGATGTTATTTATGTTATTTCCCCCCCCTCCCCTCCCACCCGTCCGTTCTCCCTCCCCCCTCCCCCCGTCGATTTGGAAGATCTCCCGTAAACCTCGCCGTTTTGAAACTGAGTGAAGCGGGAGTCTTAGACAAACTGAAAAACAAATGGTGGTACGATAAAGGCGAGTGTGGACCCAACGTCTCGGGAAGTAAGGTCAGTCTCTACCAACCCACCCGCCCGACCTAACCCTAACCCACCCGCCCGGCCACCCGGACCGCCACTCTATACTGTCACTTACTTTACTTGCATGAGAGGGGGGGGGTGTGGAGTTAGTTGCTTTAGCAGTCAGTTTGAGAGGTGGTGGAGTTAGCTGCTTTAGCAGACAGTTTGAGAGGTGGTGGAGTTAGCTGCTTTAGCAGACAGTTTGAAAGGTGGTGGAGTTAGCTGCTTTAGCAGACAGCTTGAGAGGTGGTGGAGTTAGTTGCTTTAGCAGTCAGTTTGAGAGGTGGTGGAGTTAGCTGCTTTAGCAGACAGTTTGAGAGGTGGTGGAGTTAGCTGCTTTAGCAGACAGTTTGAAAGGTGGTGGAGTTAGCTGCTTTAGCAGACAGCTTGAGAGGTGGTTGAGTTAGCTGCTTTAGCAGACAGTTTGAGAGGTGGTGGAGTTAGCTGCTTTAGAAGACAGTTTGAGAGGTGGTGGAGTTAGCTGCTTTAGCAGACAGTTAAAGAGAGGGGGAGAGGCGCGCACACACACAAGCACGCATGCACGCACGCACGCACGCACACACACAGGCCGTAGCCTGAGTGAAACAGCATGGCAGCAGCACTGCGGTAGGACGGTTAGCACGCTAACTGACGGTTGTTTGTAGTAGCTAAGCTAACGTGCTGTGGCTATAAGCCTGATTACCAGTGGTCTCGGGGCATGTTGGGTTACGTCGCACACACACAAACACACACACACACACACACACACACACACACACACACACACACACACACACTAGCACGAGAGCAAAAATACAAGTTTTTCCATTTTAGCGCTGATGGTCAGCTGGCCAGCTAGGTATAGTGAGCGCTAGCATCGCAGTGCAATGCGCGAGGGAGGGGGCGTGGTTTCGTTGGCATGGGGGAGGGGCTTATAGAACAGCAGCAGACACACAGGGGTGGAGGGGGGGCTCTTATCAAGAGAACATTGAGATGTCGTCAAATTCTGTGTTTTTGTCTGTCTGTGTCCTGTGTTTGTGCGTGTGCGTACTTGTCTGTGTCTGTGTGTGTTTGTGTGTTTGTGTTTGCATCTGTAAAATAACATATCGATAGGACATAACAGTGGGCGTGGCCTTCTGGACCCTCTGAAAAATCTGCCCTTCATTTTCCCCCCGTAGAGATTCACACAAATATTATTAATAATATAAGATGTATAGATTTACACAAATATTATTATTAATATAAGATGTAGAGATTTACACAAATATTATTATTAATATAACATGTAGAGATTTACACAAATATTATTATTAATATAAGATGTAGAGATTTACACAAATAGTATTATTAATATAAGATGTAGAGATTTACACAAATGTTCACATCAATTATTTTAAGGCCAGAATCAATCCGTCCAGGATGCCTGTGAGTCATGACCATAAAACCTTTGATTCTGTGGAAATAAATAAATAAATAATTATATGATAACTCTGCTGTCGGGAGGAAACCTCATAACTCCAAAATGTTCATTTTTTAGGAAATAAAGAAAACCTTATATTTTTTAAAACAAAGCAATACAGCCTCATCAAGGTTGGTGTTGTGACTTTATATATTGTCAATTACTTCCATGAGAGGTGGTGGAGTTAGCTGCTTTAGCAGACATTTTGAGGGTCCAATGGAGTTAAGAGGTTTTGTCCAATGCATTTTTTACTACTTTCCATTGGTTCAAAATTTTCAAAACAACACACAGACGTAAAGGGTGTTCAATAGCACTGATTTATGCAAAACAAAATCAAAAACCAAAAAAATTGAGTTATGAGGTTTCCTCCCGAGAGCAACAATATACTACATTAACACCCTGAGCGCCATAAACGGAGGTCTCCGTCCTATCAAACAGTTACGCTCGGCGCTCAGGACGGAGATTAATCAAAAGATCATTAATAATTTCAAACCTGAGCGCACTGCTCCCGCTCCACAGGTTGGGGGCGTCTGTTGGGCAACAACGATGTCATTTCCGGTCGGGGCGTCATCCAAAATGGTCCAGCTCCATTTTCGTGGATGAGACCGAAAATCTTAAAACGTGAAGAACTCTTTATCTAAATGAATGCTTCCAATTCTAAAATGTTTTTTTTTGTGGCTTTCGCCTTTATTTTATATATTTTATGGAGGGACAGACAGTAGGCTGACAGGAAATGGGGAGAGAGATGGGGGGGAAGACATGCAGTAAAGGCCGTCGGGATCGGGAGTCGAACCTGCAGCACACTGCCAGACTGGATTACCAGCCAAGGTGTTTGGACCGCTGAGCCACGGCCCAGGCCAATGCTTCCAATTCTAACCAAAGATCATGTGTTAGACGGCTCATCGCGGTCCCGTCGCTAGTCATGTGTTAGACGGCCCATCGCGGTCCCGTCGCTAGTCTCGTTAGAAGTAATAATACCTCCCGTTGTTGTCGATCCCCTCAGGGTTTGTTTTGGCTACATCTAGCTACTTCTAGCTACATCCAAGATGGCGCCGTGCCACCTTGAAATAGGCCCTGAAGCTGCAAATCGCTGGGGATTTAATGGTCCTAAATACCCCCGGGGGGTTCGGGGGTGTTAATAAATATTCTTTCTTCACAGAATCAAAGGATTTTATGGCCATGACTCACCAGCATCCTGGAAGTATGGACGGATGGATTAAGACAGGCCTAAAATATTTTATATAAATATTTACGTAAATCTCTGTGGGGAAACGATTTTTTTCAGTGGGTTCAGAAATCCACGCCCACTGCTCTGCCCTGTGGGCGTGGCATCCGTCTCTGACTTTGTGTGTGTGTGTGTGTGTGTGTGTGTTCCACCCCCCCTCCCCCCCCCCGCAGGACAAGTCGTCCCAGGCCCTCAGTCTGAGCAACGTGGCGGGAGTCTTCTACATCCTGGTGGGGGGGCTGGGCCTCGCCATGCTGGTGGCGCTCATCGAGTTCTGCTACAAGTCACGCAACGAGGCCAAGAGGATGAAGGTGAGTTCTGATACAGGTTCTGACGGTCACACAACGAGGCCAAGAGGATGAAGGTGAGTTCTGATACAGGTTCTGACGGTCACACAACGAGGCCAAGAGGATGAAGGTGAGTTCTGATACACGTCAGAGGTCACACAACGAGGCCAAGAGGATGAAGTTCTGATACAGGTCAGAGGTCACACAACGAGGCCAAGAGGATGAAGGTGAGTTCTGATACAGGTCAGAGGTCACACAACGAGGCCAAGAGGATGAAGGTGAGTTCTGATACAGGTCAACGAGGCCAAGAGGATGAAGGTGAGTTCTGATACAGGTCAGAGGTCAAGAGGATGAAGGTGAGTTCTGCTACAGGTCAACGAGGCCAAGAGGATGAAGGTGAGTTCTGATACAGGTCAGAGGTCAAGAGGATGAAGGTGAGTTCTGATACACAACGAGGCCAAGAGGATGAAGGTGAGTTCTGATACAGGTCACACAACGAGGCCAACACCAAAAGGGGTTCCCGTCCAAAAGGGGTTAAGCATCAATCAGATTAAATAGTTTAATCGTTTGACAACCCCACATACATATATTATAATGATATCTCTCTCTCTCTCTCTCTGTCTCCACAGCTGACCTTCACAGAGGCCATGAGGGCCAAGGCGCGCCTCTCCATCACGGGGAGCGTGGGCGAGAACGGCCGCGTGCTGACCCCCGACTGCCCCAAGGCGGTCCACGCCGGGCCCGTCCGCCAGAGCTCCGGCCTGGCCCTGGTCTCCTCCGAGCTCCCCTGAGCGAGCGAGAGCATCCTCAGTGCCTTATCACCCAAACCCCCCGTCCCCCCCTCCCACCCCACTCACCCCCCGTCCCCCCCGTACCCCCCCCCTCACCGCCACACACCTAACCTCGTGTCACCGGGCTTCTCCACACCGCGGAAAAAGGCTTTGTTTTTTCAGCTTGCAGAATCTGATCAGCGATCTGACTTCCTAAGTCTCGTCACGTGGTCGAGTGGCGAGGTTTTTCATGGATTGGCTGGCCTCTAAGCTAATGAGAGACTAGACCTATAGATACGGCCGATGGGATACTAAGCCCCACGGCCAATCGGACGCTAAGACCCACGGCCAATGGGACGCTAAGCCCCGTGGCCGATGTGGCGCTAATCCCGCTCTCCTCTCCCCCACCGCGACCATGACTAGAGAGACTGCAAAACGCCACTACAGAAAGACCTACTAAGATACAATATGCTTTATTCTATAAGACCTACTAAGATACAATATGCTTTATTCTATAAGACCCACTAAGATACAATATGCTTTATTCTATAAGACCCACTAAGATACAATATGCTTTATTCTACACAAAGACCCACTAAGATACAATACAATATGCAAGAGAATGGAATGCAAGCTGATATATAATGACTTGAGTCATTTCTTGTTATTTTTTGTTTTGTGTTTTGTTACAAACGGACATGTGTCATCTGCCTAATATACCGATGTTTCTATGAATCGGAATCTGGTTAAACTTATCCGGTTGGCGGCGGCGCTACTTTCATTATTTGTTTGTTTTATACCCTCCACATGGACGGCGAATCGAGCGGGTCGGCTTGGTATTCCAAGAAGAACTCGAAGAAGAAAACCTCAACAGATTATGACGTTTGACGACCGAGCAGGAAAGGGGCATTCTGGAGGAGGAAGCAACACGTTGCTCTCGTTTCTTTTTTCGTTTTTCTTCCGCCTGGTGACGCAAAGTTATGTCTCGATCAGCTCCCGAATCAGGAAAAAATGAATCGATCGCAGTCGACACACACACACACACACACACACACACACACACACACACACACACACACGCACACGCACACACAATTTACAATTCAGGCATTTAGCAGACTCTTAATCCAAACACACACACACACAGAAAGACCACGGGACAACGTACGTAAGAGGATGCCGTAAGAGGATGCCGCAAGCGGACGGACGGACGGACAGACAGACTTAAACACACACAAGGCTGACAGCCGCTAACAGGCGCTAACTGATGCTAACGGAGCTAAAGACGTAAAGGCTGTCCGCGGCTCAGCGAAACGGCTCTGGTGGAAGGACGTTGTCGACGTAACGTAACGGGTAAAACCAACCCGTCTAATGACGGTCTAAACCTTGAGGGTGACCAATCCAACGCTCCCTATTGGTCAGTGGGTGACCAATCCAACGCTCCCTATTGGTCAGTGGGTAACCAATCCAATGCTTGGTGAACTCTGCTTCACGACGACAGGAAGAGCCGACAGACGTCCGAGGATGGAAAAAGCGACGTCGCTGCGAACGCGTCATGGGCGCCGCCAGCCGGTCATCCCTGCAGGAACTTTTTTTCTGACACGCCAGCCTTTTCTTCTGACGAGGGGAGGGGGAGGGATCTTCAACCGCTTACCCGTAGTCGGGTCGCGGGGGCAACAGCTCCACCAAGAGAAGCTCCAGACTTCCCTCTTCCAGAGTAACATTAGTAGCTTCCTCCTTCCTGGGGGGATCCCGAGGCGCTCCAAGGCCAGTGAGTCACCCCACCCCATCCGAGGGGGGGTGGCGTATAATTATTATAATTTTTGTATTCAAGTGTAATTAATATTATGTAATTTTTGGAGGGCGGGGAATTGCGGCGGCGAATGTCCACCGGAGATGCTGTGCCAACGAACCACCACTGTCCGCAAACTGGTTGTTCCCCCGACCGAGGGTGTTACGAACAAACTGTTCCCCTGACCGAGGGGCAATGATCAAACTGTTCCCCGACCGAGGGGCAACGATCAAACTGTTCCCCGACTGAGGGGCAACGATCAAACTGTTCCCCGACCGAGGGGCAACGATCAAACTGTTCCCCGACCGAGGAGCAACGATCAAACTGATCCCTGACCGAGGGTGTTACGAACAAACCTTCCCCCCCGACGGAGGGGGACAGACAAAACTACGAGAATTATTATATCATAAATATATTATGATAAACACAGAAGACCAGAAAACTGTCTCTCTACTTGAAACTGAAACTGTGTATTTTTCTTCTTGATTTTTATTCTTCTTCTTCTTCTTCTTCGTTTGATCGCTGTGAATTATTGGGCAACTTGAATTAGAATAGATTTGTTCTTTCACCTCAGCTGGACAGTATGGTTGGTAACCATGGTTACCAGTGTGTTTGGTAACCGTGGTTACCAGCGTGTTTGGTAACCATGGTTACCAGTGTGTTTGGCATTAACCAGACGTGAGCAGCTTTCAAAGAGACACTTTTAAAAGGACACTTAATCTCATGTAATATCAACAACGTGACACCGGGGGGAGCTGTTTTCTCTCTCTCCCAGTGTCATGAAGAGGAGAACGGTGAACAATATTTGTACTCGTAGTAAATAACAATTAAGAGAGAAAAGAAAAGAAAAGGAAAAAAAGCTAAATAAATATATGACAAAGCGTACATAAAACTGTGAAGATAACGTAAATATGTACAGTATATTACATGAAAACAGAGCTGTACATACCTAGCCTGTACAACATGAAAACAGAGCTGTACATACCTAGCCTGTACAACATGCTTGCTTTGTGGACATACTGTACAGAAAACCGTAGCAGATACTGTAGTGGATTAGACTCCTCGTTTTTCTATAATCATCATTAAAATGATCGACTCATCGCAATAACGACGAAAGAAGAAGCGCCGCTCGACGATGGAGACGAACGCCGGGTGTGACTGTGAACACCTCATCTGCCAACCCCATCTCTCTGTGAATATGTAACGGAATTCACTGCGTGAAAAGAGGAGTTAACAGGGCACTAGATTTGCCCGTTAACCTCAAGTTTAGCAGCATATACAGTTAATATACGGTAATATACAGGCGTGATGGTACATTACGGGAGTTTACCGGAGTTTGCTGGAAAGTTTAACGGGTGTTTCCTGAAATATACACATCCATATTCCATGCTTTTTGCACAGTGATTGCAATTCCGTAAACACGCCTAGAAAACCTCATAAATCCGGAGGAGGAGCGCCGTCTCTGCCGACCCTGAGCCGCGGGAGAGACACGCCACCGAGCGGCCTGACGGTTTGCCGTGTCGAGCGTTGCGAAGTTCGGTGTTACGTATTTCTGCGAGATTGGCTGCATCTGCACAGGCGAGGGGCGAGCGAACGATTCCCAACGGCGACATCATCGCACGAAAAACTGTCCTGATATGGAGCCTCGTCGGCCGTTTCGTCGCGGCGTATAGCCTGAACCAATCGAATGACGATAAATAGTAGCGTGTGGATCTCGACCAATGAAAGTGTTTGGGGGGCGTGGCGAAACCTCGCTTAAACGAGCAAATATAGGAGGAGGGTTGGACGATGTCGCTGCACGGAGCGTTGTCGCTCGCGGTACCTCAGGACGGTCTCGTTGAAAAAAACGAGTATTCTAACGAGATTTTCATCCTTCGCTCGCTCGCATCGCTGGCAGTGCGGATGAGGTGTTAGGAGTTAAATTGTGCGAGGTACGTGTTGGATACACGCCGCACGATGTATGGACGACGAGAAGGGTATCGGATCGACCGCCCAGGATGTCGTGATACCATCATGTCGTCTAGGAAGTCCATCCGTTCAACGACAAACGTCAATGTAGCGACCACACCCCCTCACTGTGGCGACCACACCCCCTCACTGTGCAGCCGGAGGCTGATCGGAACGGATCGAGAGCTTTAGAGAGAAAGAAAGAAAGAAAGAAAGAAAGAAAGAAAGAAAGAAAAAAAGAAAGAAAGAAAGAAAAGTGTTTTATTTTTCATCGTTTGATCTATTTTTTGTACTGAGCAATTTACGGAGAAAGAAAAAAAAACAAAGCGCTGGTTTGAAAGCGTTGCTGTTCAGATCCTCTTATCGCGTTAGAACTTTTAGAATCATTTCATTATTATTGTGTGAAAATGAGTCGGAATCAAACGAGAAAACTTTTTCTTTTTCAAGCATTAGCTCCTGTAGAAGGAGTTAGTGTTAGCGTTAGCTCCTGTAAAAGGAGTTAGCGTTAGCGTTAGCTCCTGTAAAAGGAGTTAGCGTTAGCTCCTGTAAAAGGAGTTAGCGTTAGCTCCTGTAGAAGGAGTTAGCGTTAGCTCCTGTAAACGGAGTTAGCGTTAGCTCCTGTAAACGGAGTTAGCGTTAGCGTTAGCTCCTGTAAAATGAGTTAGCATTAGCTCCTGTAAACGGAGTTAGCGTTAACTCCTGTAGAAGGAGTTAGCGTTAGCGTTAGCTCCTGTAAAAGGAGCTAGCGGTAGCGTTAGCTCCTGTAAAAGGAGTTAGCGTTAGCGTTAGCTCCTGTAAAAGGAGCTAGCGTTAGCGTTAGCTCCTGTGGAAGGAGTTAGCGTTAGCTCCTGTAAAAGTAAATGATGCACATCCAGGTAACGTGCCCTCGTTGACTGTAGCGTCCTTGTGTGTTTAGAGACTGCAGGACAATCTTTAGGCCTTCAGTAGAAGATCCATTTAGCCTTCAGTAGCACACCAGCCACGAGCAATGAGCATCGTTCTGTCTTTAGGCCTTCAGTAGCACACCAGCCACGAGCAATGAGCATCGTTCTGTCGTCGATGTATGGTTTGTTTTCATTTGGTCCATAACTGTGTAGCAGAGTTGCTCAGTCACAACCTCAACCTGAGGTTCTCATTGGTCCACAACCTCAACCTGAGGCTTCCATTGGTCCATAACTGTGTAGCAGAGTGGCTCAGAACCTCAGCCTGATGGTGGGGCTATAGTGTAGCAGAGTGGCTCAGTCACAACTTCAACCCGACGACCTAATAGTCTAATATCTCCACCGCTCTGTAGGATGTAATCCCCTTTAGTCTAGCGGTTAATTAAAGGATCTACACCATGCATTTATGAAGAGTTTTTCATAGGCCTAAATATTTAATATAACAGATTTGACTGAGGGGCTGCCATAGAGAAAAACTGTTCACTCTTCACATACTAGACTCGTGAACATTTACTAGACATGCTCTAGTAACTAGAGTATGTCTGAAATAAATGTCAGAGCTGAAATAGACATGTAAATATGAAATAAATGCTTAAACATGTAGCTAGGTGTAATGTTAGAGTCCACAGAAGACATGTAAATATGAAATAAATGCTTAAACATGTAGCTAGGTGTAATGTTAGAGTCCACAGAAGACATGTAAATATGAAATAAATGCTTAAACATGTAGCTAGGTGTAATGTTAGAGTCCACAGAAGTGAACCTTTCAAGCCTGTTTTCTCAACTCGCTGTTTCTCTGCAAGACATTACTCTATAAGCCATATCTCCAAAACTGGTGGGTCAAACTGAACAACCAATATGTCAATTTGAAGCTATGATTCACTGCTTTCACATGACATGAAAAAAAATCCAATGGCAGTCCCTCAGTCAAATCTGGTCACATATATACTGTTTATGATATACCAGTCCAAGTAATTTCTCTCTGCCTTATGAAGCTAGTTCAGTTGCTATACCGCATTGTCTTCATTGCGCCACATTTGGCAAGTGGCGCTATTCAGCCAGTTTATGCAAATTCAGCTACTCCCCCGGTCCCCGCCCACATATTTGACTCATTATAATAATAAGGCCCGCCCTCCTCCCCTCCCCTCCCACAGTCTTCAAAGGTGAAATGCAAATTTGGAACAGAAGAGGAGGAGGGGTTTATGCAAAGTAGGGAGATACATGTGACATCACGAGAAGCACCGAATCAGTTGGCCCGTTGTGAGACCAATAATGCAGTGGTTCCCAAAGTGCGGTCCGGGGACCCCAGCTAAATGATGGTTTGGAACCAAATTAACCCTTTGGGTCTAGAGTTAAATTAACATTGATTTTACAATATAAATGTGGGGTCTCAGAGATAGAAATGCCATTAAATGGGGGTCCGTAGACTAATGCATGTCAAACTGGGGGGTCCTTGAAATTAAACAGGTTGAGAATCACTGCTAGAGCCGTAAAATATTTTCTTCTGGGGGTCCCATCTCTTCAAATAATAAATAATAATAATACAACTTTATTTGTATAGCACCTTTCAAGACATGAAATGCAGCTCAAAGTGGGGGTCCGCGGAGCTAATTAGTGTCAATTTGGGGATCCTTGACATGAAAAGGTTTGGGAAACACTGCAGTAATGTAGATAAAAAAAAAGCCTGATTGTTCAGAATTGGGTGTTTTTGTGGCGACTGTAAAATGGGAGCAGTTTAAATTCATGGCGTAGGTCCTTTAACCTTTAAGTCTTTGGGTGCCAAGTACGAGATTTCAAAGAGTTAAGGTCATTACACACTGGCGAATTAGCGACGCGAATTAAAAATTCGACACCGGAGCGAACACCGGAGCGAACAAATAAAGAGCGAAAACGGTCGCATTTTCGCACATTCGCACATTCGCCACTGATGTGGAAGCTTGCATTGACTTCAATTGGTTTTAAAAAAAGGCGAATTATTCGCACGAATAAATCGCGTCGCTAATTCGCCAGTGTGTAATAACCTTTAAGATGTTGGATGTTTCCACGCGGGAGTCCCGGGTACGAATCCCCGGGGTGTTAACACTTGTTATACCTCCACCCAGCCACCAGGGGGGCTGGCGGCAGACCGCTAAAGAATCTCTGGCATTTCATTGGTTCAGCTCATTGTGTCAAACTCAAATGGAATAACGCTGTCTTTTTATTTGTTTTGTTGTTGTTCAAATTGTACATCTTGTTTTTGATTATAATTTCTTTTTTTTAGTAAAAAAAAAAAAAGATAAAGAAAAAAAGAAATATCTGTGGTTTGTGACTGTGTCGTTATTGTCGTTCAATATGAATACAGTAAAGTTATGACTGTTGCAATACTGTCTGTCCACCACTGGAGGGTGCCAACCCAACGGTAAAGGGTAAGTGCTACATTTATGTAGCGCTTTTATCCAAATCACTTTACATAGATTGTGCATTACATTCACACACACACACACACACACACACACACACACACACACACACACACACACACACACACACACACACACACACACACACACACACACACACACACACCTTTACATAGATTGTGCATTACATTCACCCATTCACACACACATTCATACACCTTTACATAGTTTGTGCATTACATTCACCCATTCACACACCTTTACATAGATTGTGCATTACAGGTGGGCCGTGGACCACCAGTGACTCTGGGCCCGAACACCATTTATTTGAGTAAAAGTACAACGTCTCGTTTCATTAAATAACTTTCGAAAACAGCAGATCTACAAGCTCACAATGTGTCACATTGCAATGCATTGTGAGCTATTGTATTATTTGGACGGGGCGTTTAAATGGAACTGGGTGACTATTTGGAAATATACGGTAAGTAAAAGTATCAATGTATAACATGTATAATTTAATACTCCGTAAAGTCTGGAATTCAAAATGTAGTCGAATAAAAGTTAAAAAGTATTGGTATAAAAATAATATCCCATTTCAAAAGGTTTTTTTAATGTATATTAATCTTTTTGAAAATAGCAGATCTAAAAGCTCACAATGCTCACATCACAGTGGACACTAAAACAATGTATTTATTGAGTGACAGTTGCAGCTCTCCTCCACCAGAGGGCGGTACACATCAAGGCAACAAGCCTCTGTCTGGATGCTTCACTGCCTGAGTTGCCATGTCTGCTTATTATAAGAGACTTTTGGGCTTATTTTTGTGTAAAGTTGCTTAAAGTAAATATAGCTGGTTTATTTGGTCTTGTTTGTAAAGTGTAGTTGTTCATGGTCTTGTTTCTAAAGTGTAGGTGTTTATTTGGTCTTGTTTCTAAAGTGTAGTTGTTTATTTGGTCTTGTTTCTAAAGTGTAGTTGTTTATTTGGTCTTGTTTGTAAAGTGTAGTTGTTCATGGTCTTGTTTCTAAAGTGTAGTTGTTTATTTGGGCTTGTTTCTAAAGTGTAGTTGTTTATTTGGTCTTGTTTCTAAAGTGTAGTTGTTTATTTGGTCTTGTTTCTAAAGAGTAGTTGTTTATTTGGTCTTGTTTCTAAAGTGTAGTTGTTTATTTGGTCTTGTTTCTAAAGCGTAGTTGTTTATTTGGTCTTGTTTGTAAAGTGTAGTTGTTCATGGTCTTGTTTCTAAAGTGTAGTTGGTTTATTTGGTCTTGTTTGTAAAGTGTAGTTGTTCATGGTCTTGTTTGTAAAGTGTAGTTGTTTATTTGGTCTTGTTTCTAAAGTGTAGTTGTTTATTTGGTCTTGTTTCTAAAGTGTAGTTGTTTATTTGGGCTTGTTTCTAAAGTGTAGTTGTTTATTTGGTCTTGTTTCTAAAGAGTAGTTGTTTATTATTTGGTCTTGTTTCTAATGTGTAGTTGTTTATTTTGTCTTGTTTCTAAAGTGTAGTTGTTTATTTGGTCTTGTTTCTAAAGTGTAGTTGTTTATTTGGGTTTGTTTCTAAAGTGTAGTTGTTTATTTGGGTTTGTTTCTAAAGTGTAGTTGTTTATTTGGTCTTGTTTCTAAAGTGTAGTTGTTTATTTGGTCTTGTTTCTAAAGTGTAGTTGTTTATTTGGTCTTGTTTCTAAAGAGTAGTTGTTTATTTGGTCTTGTTTCTAAAGAGTAGTTGTTTATGTGGGCTTGTTTCCTACTGTTGTTTAAAGTACCACATTTAGGCCTAATGTATTTGTCCAAGGAAACATCTAAAAGATATATATTGCGGGGACCCCATACCAGATTTGTGATGTTAAAATATTTGTAATAGTATGATGGTTGTGATGAGACGCGTTGTGGGCTTGTAGCTCTGCTATTTTCGAAGCAAGCCTCCCCGAATGTTTTCATAGACCTGGGGCCCGTTCCACGAAACTTGGATTATAGATTAAACCGGGATTTAACAGATATCCTGGTTTAATATATCCTGGATCAGTGATTAACCGATTTCATGAAAGCTGGTTAATCTTGCCAGATTAATTTAACCAGTTAACCTGGATATGTTGAGGCTTGATTCGGTTTCATGAAAGTGATGCTACATTAGTTACCATGGAAACTAATGCTTTGGACTTAGCCTGCTCCGGACCAGGCTAACAGCCAGGTTTGACCTAATCCTGATGTCTTTACTGTTCATTAAGCAGTCAATCTGATCACAAACCAATTACTTTTGCCACACTTATTATGGGTTTATGTTGCCTTGTTTGATTCGGTCTGCATTAAAGGACTAATTTTAGCACTATATACCAAATCAAAGAACCAAAATATATAGGCTGCACAACCTCATCATGACAGTTTGTGAGCTTGTAGATCAGCTGCTTTTGGTGAATGTTCCCCCAGAATAGGTTTGCTGTGGTGCAAGTGGTAAAGAAAAATATATTTTTTTTTGTAAAGGTGAAAACATTACTATATATTACCATTACTCATTGTTTTACAACATATTACCATTGTAACATTTCACCCACTATTGAACCCATGACCCACGGTTCACCAGTCTGGCCCCTGTCTGGGCAACAACCCCCTTCCCCAAAGGTAGCTCCCTCAGAGGAGGGAGCTATGGCCAAATATCACGATGCTACAATATCATTATGCTTACAATATTAAGAATTCTATTACATTTATTATGACGATTTCATTATGAAGTTTTAAGTTAAGAGTAGTGGTAAAATGTAGACTATATCATTTTTAATTTTTGAGTGACGTTTGCAGTACTGATTGACGTTTGTAGTTTTTGCATGTGTTTGAATAATATTTGCTGTATTAACACAGATGCACACACATACAGTAAATTGATCAAAAGTTACTACTAAACTATTAAAAGCTTCTTAGTCCACCTTAAGACAAATTACGTTTAAAAACAAATACTTTAGTCTGGAAATGGGATGTTTTTTTTACCTTTCACCTCGCTGTATGGTGTGCCAATTAAATGTTTTACATCTCTGCTGCTTAGCGGACAGTGTGGTGTTGTAGAGGAGGTCTCCCCGGACATGTGCGTATGTCACACTAGTCGATACATAGCAGGGATTTTGTCCAGTGTCCACTTTAGTCTGGAAATGGGATATTTTTACCTCTATGGTGTGCCAATTTTTTTTTACACCTCTGCTGCTTAGCGGACGGTGTAGTGTTGTAGAGGAGGTCTCCCCGGACATGTGCATATGTCACACTAGTCGATACATAGCAGGGATTTTTGTCCAGTGTCCACTTTAGTTCACTTTAGTCTGGAAATGGGATTTTTTTTACCTTTCACCTCGCTGTATGGTGTGCCATTTCTTTTTACACCTCTGCTGCTTAGCGGACAGTGTGGTGTTGTAGAGGAGGTCTCCCCGGACATGTGCATATGTCACACTAGTCGATACATAGCAGGGATTTTTGTCCAGTGTCCACTTTAGTTCACTTTAGTCTGGAAATGGGATTTTTTTTACCTTTCACCTCGCTGTATGGTGTGCCAATTAAATTTTTTACATCTCTGCTGCTTAGCGGACAGTGTGGTGTTGTAGAGGAGGTCTCCCCGGACATGTGCGTATGTCACACTAGTCGATACATAGCAGGGATTTTGTCCAGTGTCCACTTTAGTTCACTTTAGTCTGGAAATGGGATATTTTTACCTCTATGGTGTGCCAATTTTTTTTTACACCTCTGCTGCTTAGTGGACGGTGTAGTGTTGTAGAGGAGGTCTCCCCGGACATGTGCATATGTCACACTAGTCGATACATAGCAGGGATTTTTGTCCAGTGTCCACTTTAGTTGACTTTAGTCTGGAAATGGGATTTTTTTTACCTTTCACCTCGCTGTATGGTGTGCCATTTCTTTTTACACCTCTGCTGCTTAGCGGACAGTGTGGTGTTGTAGAGGAGGTCTCCCCGGACATGTGCATATGTCACACTAGTCGATACATAGCAGGGATTTTTGTCCAGTGTCCACTTTAGTTCACTTTAGTCTGGAAATGGGATTTTTTTTACCTTTCACCTCGCTGTATGGTGTGCCAATTATATTTTTACACCTCTGCTGCTTAGCGGACAGTGTGGTGTTGTAGAGGAGGTCTCCCCGGACATGTGCGTATGTCACTCTAGTCGATACAGAAGGGATCATTGTCCAGTGTCCACTTTAGTCTTATATTTGCTAGCTTAGATTTGCCAAAACAACAGTGACCTTTCACCTCGCTGTATGGCGTAACCATTTTTTTTTTACACCTCTGCTGCTTAGCGGACGGTGTAGTGTTGTAGAGGAGGTCTCCCCGGACATGTGCGTATGTCACACTAGTCGATACATAGAAGGGATCTTTGTCCAGTGTCCACTTTAGTCCACTTTAGTCTTATATTTGCTAGCTTAGATTTGCCAAAAAAACAGTGACCTTTCACCTCGCTGTATGACATGCCAACTTTTTTTTTTACACCTCTGCTGCTTAGCGGACGGTGTGGTGTTGTAGAGGAGGTCTCCCCGGACATGTGCATATGTCACACTAGTCGATACATAGCAGGGATTTTTGTCCAGCGTCCACTTTATAAAGTCCATGCACTCCAGTGAATAGCATTTATCCATTTAGATAACTTTTCAATTACTTATCTTTACACAGAAACAATACTTATTACTTATTTTTACATTTTTACATAATGTGTCTTATAGCATCGTTTAAATGCTTAATTTATAGTTTTAAGGTGCAAATTAATCTTTTTTTCAATACTCTAGAGGGTACTCTTATTTTGAAGAGATCGTCCACTGGAAGTCTTATATTTGCTAGCTTAGATTTGCCAAAAAAACAGTGCCCTGCCGGTGTTACCCGGGTGTATGTTTTGTAAATAACGGTGGAGTCTGTTTTAGACTCGGAGGTTTTCACACCGACGTCCAGAATATGTTGTATTAAAAGTACCTGCAGTTAAACAACAACAACAAGGTCTGTTTTCTGCCATAATTTAAAGGAACTTTGTGACAACTAGCCTATAGTTGTCGTCATGCGAGGCTGTCAACACTGCCATCAGCCTGCAGGGAGAGGGTCTACTGACTTTACACTGTTGGAGGTATAGAGGCTTTTACTGCATGATATTAACGTTTTGATGAACTTTGATGAATTGAACAAGGTGGACCCTCTTGTAAACAAGTCTAATGCTTTATGGTGTCGTCCACTCACAGTTAACAGTTGTATTGAGTTGAGTTGTGCTTGAAATGTACTGTAATTCTGCAAACTGTACATTGTGTACACTCGTTTTTGTTAACGGGTCGCGCTGCTGCCTCCTGCATTAGGTGCAAATTCGAAACAGGTGGTACGCAGGGCCGTTCAGTGACTTACGACGAGCGCCTCCAAACTCCAACACTTAGAAAAATAATCACCTGCACAGAACTCTTGACAGAAAGTATCTCATAACAACATGTCTACGGTGGATTTTTATGAGTTTGGCAGATTGAAAGAGGATAATTAAAGTTTTCCCTACAGCTGCAATGTTGGTGAGCAAATTGGATGAATGGGGAGTCAATGGAGGGTTTTGCAACTCTAGATTCATCCCATTATTTAAAAAATCTAGAGTTGTAATGTGGCGCAAATCTTTAAATATTTGCCTGCGGACCCCCATTATTAACTATTTGCCTGCGGACCCCCATTATTAACTATTTGCCTGCTAACCCCCATTATTAAATATTTGCCTGCGGACCCCCATTATTAAATATTTGCCTGCGGACCCCCATTATTAAAAATGTGCCTGCGGACCCCCATTATTAACTATTTGCCTGCGGACCCTCATTATTAAATATTAGCCAGGGACCCCCATTATTAACTATTTGCCTGCGGACCCCCATTATTAACTATTTGCCTGCGGACCCCCATTAACTATTTGCCTGCGGACCCCCATTATTAAATATTAGCCAGGGACCCCCATTATTAAATATTAGCCAGGGACCCCCATAAGAGAAGATTTTAGCTCTGCTCTAGCAGTGATTTTCAACCATTTTCATTTCAAGGACCCCCAGTTTTGACCTGAATTAGGCTACAGTCCCCCATTTCTATCTCTGGGACCCCCCAGTGTAAAATCAATACATCACATATATAAAGTGGAGCGTTGTCCCGGGTGTTTTAGGGACGTGTGGAGCGTTGTCCAGGGTGTTTTAGGGACGTGTGGAGCGTTGTCCAGGGTGTTTTAGGGACGTGTGGAGCGTTGTCCCGGGTGTTTTAGGGACGTGTGGAGCGTTGTCCCGGTGTTTTTAGTGAAGGTACTTCCAGCTTCCCTGCGTCGGCTGATCTTTCTTCCTTCCTTCCTCCCAGAGCCTGCTGCCCCGGGGTTACGACCACCTGCTGTGCCACTACCAGGAGGTGTCCGAGGGTCAGTTCAAGGCCCAGATGAAGTTACGGCTGACCTCCGAGGAGGAGGTTCTCTCATGGCTGAAGGCCTTCCAGACCTCCTCCCAGGTGACCTGGAGGAAGGCCAAGACCTACCCTCACCCTGGCTGTCACAACGCCTACAGGGTGAGTTAAGACCTCCCCCCACCCTGGCTGTCACAACGCCTACAGGGTGAGTTAAGACCTTCCCTCACCCTGGCTGTCACAACGCCTACAGGGTGAGTTAAGACCTCCCCTCATCCTGGCTGTTCGGTTATTTGGCGATGTTGTGCCGGGGCTCCGACCAGCCCATGCAGTAGGCAGATAATAGTGACTAACACGCACAGGGTGAACTAAATGTTCCAATAATAGCTTATATTTGATTAACTCAAACGTGCATTTTATAGGGTTTTTATTAATTCATATTAATCATAAACACTTACAATCATACATTCACACGTTCTGTTCACACTTCCCCCAACACAAGATGATCTCAGTACCCTGGAGCTCTGTCCTATTGGTCTGTAGTTCTATTCTGCTCTGTCGGTAGGAATTCTAGCTATCATTTGAACACTCTAAACCGTCCCAGATCTTGGTAAAGCTTAGCTTCCTTGATGACTTTCAGGACTTAGTTCAATCACACATTAAGTGTAATTATGTGTGGCACATTAAGTGGCACATTAAGTGTGGTTTTAAATCTACAATCATGAATTAAACGTCATTAATAAATGATCGGGACAAAAGAAACACAAGAACACTTGGTTACACTCTAAACATCATATCACATCAATTATGAATAATGCACAATTATATATAGCATTTTAATACATACCGCTGGCGTCTGCCTAACTACATGTATCACGTTCGTTGGTATTGGTGAATCTAAATCTAATATTGGGCTACACAGAATAGTCAGCGGCAAGCCCTGACCAAAGTCACACCTCCCTGCTAACACTGTAAACCAATCAGAAGCCACAGAACCTTCCTGCCTTTCTCTCCTGAGAGAGAGGTTACCAGTGCAGCCATCTTCCTGTGCTGCACTGCTGACTTTAGGCTAGATTAAACTGTTGGATTATTTCAGGTATATTATTTTAGGCTTCTTACCAACCCAATATATAATAGGTTATTAGAACACATTTAAACAATTGAAGAGGAATTAGATTGGTTACTTCAATATTTGCATGTTCTAGCTGAGTTGACTTCTCCTGTGAGAAGGAGTCATAATGGCCTGTCTCACAACAGGAAGAGGCCGTAAAACCCCCATCCACCGGTTATCAATGCAACTGGAGTGCATTGGAATGTGGTCCCAGGACCTACAGCTATCCTGTTGCTCCAGGAGAGTGGTACACATTGATCACTCAATCTGACCCAATATATTTTACTCTAATGTCTGAGAATAAATCTCGCACACCCATAAATAACACGAAACCCCTCACGTCAGTTATGAAAATTGATATGGATATTAATTTTTCATAATCTGAAAGATTATTTTTGATATTAATTTTTTTTCGGAAATATTATTTTTTGATATTGGGCGCATGCCATTTTTAGTAATTTCGGAACCTGTTAAATAATACTGGATCCACATACTGAGTTTATAACATTATAACTTTAAAAAACACATTAAAATAAAACACAACACATTAACTGCATAAATCAATAAAAAATGAAAATAATAAAAGGTTTACATGCGTCGATATCGTGGACATTTGTGTAATTATCCCAACTTGTAATAATGTGATGCTTTGTGCATCTCCACTTTTGTAGGAGATGAACTTTTGGTCACCTCTGTCTGTTTAATTTTATGGCTGTTTGCCCGGACAAAGGTTCAGACTGCTATCTAAACATCCCCCTTGTTTTGAGGAAGAAGACAGTTTATTTTCCACACAAGACTGGTCCCTTATCTTAAGAAACATTCTTCCCGTGCTCCCCCACCTCTGCAAATGACTCTTTGCCTACAGGATGGGCATGATCACAAAACCTGTTTTAGTATTTTGCTACATCTTTGTTAGTTACTTCAAATTGTGATTTAACAAATAATCTATTTTGCATTTCAACAACTTGGTGTCATTTGACTTAACTTTTTGGATTTTAATTTGACTTTAACAAAAGCAACCCAATTGAAAATTGCAAATCCTTGCAACATCTTAACCACATTATGTGTCTTTCACACATGCAGTCCCTGTGTGTGTTAGTTTGTGCGTGTGCGCACGCACTCAGGCACAACCCACTTGCACTTTGAGAGATAGCGATCCCCCCTCCCAATCAAAGGAACCGTAATCATTTTACCAGGATTCTTTCACATTTGTCCATAAGGACTTAATTGGCACAGATTAAATCCATTTACCTGCAACTTGTTGTATAGTACAGATATAATGAACCCACATACATCATCACATTTATATGCACAGATCAGACACACATCTCGTGTGTGAGTGCGTGTGCGCGTGCGTGTGTGTGTGTGTGTGTGTGCTGTTTGTGTGACATCTTGGTTGTCACTGAAGCCCCAAATGTCCCCTGCGGTGTAGGAGCAAAATGGGTAGAGAAGCATTTCACATGCTACTCTTTCTGACCCAGCTCTGATCTCGCTGGCATGAACGCGTCCACCCACCCCCATCTTTTTCCTTTCCTAGGATCTAAAAGGACAGGAGCTTTTGTGGCCTTCCTCGCCTTCTTCTCAGCCGCTTTGCAAACTCGGCACAACAAATGTGTCGACACTGCGGTTTTCTGTACCAGACTGGACTTTGCCATTCCCGATTTGCCACCCTTCACGGGGGCAATCGTTGGGTGACCCCTCGCGAAAGTCACCCCAGGTTGCCTGGTGTGTGCGTCATGCTCCTCCCCCACCGCCCGTTGAACGCGTAGACTTATGATGGCACCAGTAATGCCACCCATCACGCTCTGCGTTTCTGTGGTGATGAGGTTCGATGACTCGTCGGCCTTGCCCACGGCGTTTGCGGGCATGGCTCTGATGAACGGTGAGGCGTAGGCAGCCTCCAGGCTCTCTGGACGGCTGCTTACCTGTTCCGCTCTTGTTGACAGCTCTGCTGCTGCTGTCGGTTCTGCTTGTCCAACTTCGATGTTCGGCGAAACCTCCTCTGTCGAAGGCTGCGGAACTGTCGCGTGGTTCTCCACCTCGAGGTCCTCCTCTGCTGAAGGCTGTGGGACCTCCGCGTGGTTCTCCTTGGTTCCTTCAGCTCTGCCCATAGCCGCTCTTGGCCTGCTAGGATTCTGACTGAGGGTTGGTGTAGAGGGCCCTGGGCCCCCTGCATGGTTACTGCAGGAAGCACCAGGCTGCTCCTCCGTTGTGACAGGCTCCATCTGCTCCCAGCCTGGATGGCTGGTAGCTGACCCGTCTCTTCGCCCCTCTGGGGCTGTTTCGGTCCCCGCTGGCACAGTGTCCTCTCCTCGCCCCTCTGGGGTGATCGACTCGGTCCCCGCTGGCACGGTAGGCTGGATGTCACATCCGTCTCCCCACGGCGCTGCTTCTTCTGCGGGCTTTAGCACGCCCCCCTCTGGTGTGGGCCGCACTTCTCTCCTGCTCCCTGCAGGAAACTCACAGAGGCCTATCTGGTGGCACCCTGCTGTATTTACGACACCTCTGGTGTCCCTATCTTGTATTTCACAGATAGATTGCATGCTTGCTTCGAAACTAAACTGGGAGTATTTCTCCACACAAGTTCCTAACTCATGTCTCTCATTGTCAGCAAGCACTAACCAGCCCATTTTTCCCAAAGCTTTGGTATAATATGTGGACATGTCCATCACATTTCTCATAGCAAATTGCAGCTTAATGAGCTCTTCAGGTATTTTGCAGACTGCGCCCACTTTAATTGACAATTCCAAGCTAAATGCTAGATTATAGAAAATAGCTTTGGTTACAGAGCTGCCATCCTGCAGCTCCTTCAAGGAAGCCATTTTCCCACCCCCTCTATCCCTCCCCTTAACAAACAGTATGTAAGAAAGTAAGTGAGGCAGGGTTAGTGGTTAATTGACTTCACACTCATTCATTCACTCAAGTAAATGGTTAGTTTTTTCCCAGCTTTAATTAGCGGACCCTGACACAGTCACTGTGCCTATTTTTACCGGGCGCGATTTCACAACGCGGTCTTTTATTGCCCCTTGACCTCAGTCACAGAGCAATAAGCATGCAACTCAATCTAGACAAGTCCCTCGTCTCGTTGCGAATAGTTATGACTATGGCACTCTCTATGTTATTCTGTCCATAATCATTTGTACTCAGAGAAGCCCATACTCCCCTGTCAATACCTTCACCAAATAAACCTTTTTATATTATATAGATTATATATAATATAATTATATAGATTTATATTGGCCGTGGGCGGTCAAACTCTATAGCCTCATGTAAACCTGGATCACAGGTTTTGCTAGATGCGTCACGCAACAGTTATTATAGACACGCCCTTTCTTTATGCGCACTTTCAAAGCACGCCTTCAGCGTTAAACATTATTGATTGGTAATTGGATTACAATTACATCGCCTTTAACGCTGAGTTTAAAACCCTATTTTGTTCTAAACATTTATCATTCATTAGCATCGTGGATCACACGGAATGCTGTCGTAGTACTTTAGCTACGGTGAATTAAGTACCGTTGCTTCAGTATTACCTTGGTGGATTACACCGCTATTAATTACATGCTCTAAGCTGCTGTTGTTTCTTGGTGCTGTCTCAGCACCCAGCAGAAAAATACTTTTATTGTGGTTAGTATAAAAGCACCTCTCTTGGTTTAAACGACCGGTGTCTTAACCGGTCTCAATTAAAACTTTATGTTTGGTTACAAATAGTCTTAATAATCAGTTTCCTAAACTGACCGTCGATTAGAACTCTGCCCTATCGATCAATGACTACCAAACTATTTGTTAAACCTGCAGTCACTTCTGTGGCTCACGGTTTTAACTGTCCGTTTCAGATGGCCCCATAACCACACAAAACGGTTTAACGGTGTCTCATTAATTTAGTAGCACAAATCAAACTACTGCGGCATCGCATCCACATGCGCTGCTATCAACGCACGGCTTAAATTTCAGTTGAATAAAGCCACACCAACTGGTTGTTAGTGTGGCACGATTCAACTCTGTGCGCTGGTCCCAACACACGGTAATTTATCTTTGTTATAAATTGTGGTCACTTTAGTGACTATACACCGATCTACGCTGTTTAGTTTAAACAGCACGGCAACCGAATAAGTTCAAACCGTCGCAGTTGAACTATATTCTGAATTAAAACAACTTTAAATTGCAGATCCTTTTAGTGACTGCTAATTTAAAGCCCTTTACAACGCGGTAGCAATTTAAACTAATATGTCAAACGGTTTCGGTTCAGACTATATTATATCTTAAATTGCCCGGGCGCGTATTGAGCTGTACGCTGATCCCAGCGTGCGGCACTTTCTTTCTGTTTAAACTAGGCACTTTAGTGGCTCTATGGTTTAAAACAGTTCGCACGGCGGCGAATTAACTTTCGCACGGCGGCGAATTACTTTAATTTGGTTTCAGTAGGCCTCGTAGTGGCCTTATCGAGCTAACTGCGCATTTTAGTAGCGCAGCACTTTAAAACCGAATATGTTAAACTGTCTCAGTTTAACTGTATTCCGCTTTAAAGTATAAGTCGCTGCTCGCCACGCGATTTAAAACTAGTAATATGTCTAGATTATAGGCTATATTACGCTTCAAACCGCCCGGCCACGATTTAAAACTGTTCGGTTATTTGGCGATGTTGTGCTGGGGCTCCGACCAGCCCATGCAGTAGGCAGATAATAGTGACTAACACGCACAGGGTGAACTAAATGTTCCAATAATAGCTTATATTTGATGAACTCAAGTCTCAAACGTGCATTTTATAGGGTTTTTATTAATTCATATTAATCATAAACACTTACAATCATACATTCACACGTTCTGTTCACACTTCCCCCAACACAAGATGATCTCAGTACCCTGGAGCTATGTCCTATTGGTCTGTAGTTCTATCCTGCTCTGTCGGTAGGAATTCTAGCTATCATTTGAACACTCTAAACCGTCCCAGATCTTGGTAAAGCTTAGCTTCCTTGATGACTTTCAGGACTTAGTTCAATCACACATTAAGTGTAATTATGTGTGGCACATTAAGTGGCACATTAAGTGTGGTTTTAAATCTACAATCATGAATTAAACGTCATTAATAAATGATCGGGACAAAAGAAACACAAGAACACTTGGTTACACTCTAAACATCATATCACATCAATTATGAATAATGCACAATTATATATAGCATTTTAATACATACCGCTGGCGTCTGCCTAACTACATGTATCACGTTCGTTGGTATTGGTGAATCTAAATCTAATATTGGGCTACACAGAATAGTCAGCGGCAAGCCCTGACCAAAGTCACACCTCCCTGCTAACACTGTAAACCAATCAGAAGCCACAGAACCTTCCTGCCTTTCTCTCCTGAGAGAGAGGTTACCAGTGCAGCCATCTTCCTGTGCTGCACTGCTGACCTTAGGCTAGATTAAACTGTTGGATTGTTTCAGGTATATTATTTTAGGCTTCTTACCAACCCAATATATAATAGGTTATTAGAACACATTTAAACAATTGAAGAGGAATTAGATTGGTTACTTCAATATTTGCATGTTCTAGCTGAGTTGACTTCTCCTGTGAGAAGGAGTCATAATGGCCTGTCTCACAACAGGAAGAGGCCGTAAAACCACCATCCACCGGTTATCAATGCAACTGGAGTGCATTGGAATGTGGTCCCAGGACCTACAGCTATCCTGTTGCTCCAGGAGAGTGGTACACATTGATCACTCAATCTGACCCAATATATTTTACTCTAATGTCTGAGAATAAATCTCGCACACCCATAAATAACACGACACTGGCTGTCACAACGCCTACAGGGTGAGTTAAGACCTCCCCTCACCCTGGCTGTCACAACGCCTACAGGGTGAGTTAAGACCTCCCCCACCCTGGCTGTCACAACACCTACAGGGTGAGTCAGTGTTCTAACCCTGGCTGTCACAACGCCTACAGGGTGAGTCAGTGTTCTAACCCTAGCTGTCACAACGCCTACAGGGTGAGTTAAGACCTTCCCTCATCCTGGCTGTCACAACGCCTACAGGGTGAGTTAAGACCTTCCCTCACCCTAGCTGTCACAACGCCTACAGGGTGAGTTAAGACCTTCCCTCACCCTGGCTGTCACAACGCCTACAGGGTGAGTCAGTGTTCTAACCCTGGCTGTCACAACGCCTACAGGGTGAGTTAAGACCTTCCCTCACCCTGGCTGTCACAACGCCTACAGGGTGAGTCAGTGTTCTAACCCTGGCTGTCACAACGCCTACAGGGTGAGTCAGTGTTCTAACCCTGGCTGTCACAACGCCTACAGGGTGAGTCAGTGTTCTAACCCTAGCTGTCACAACGCCTACAGGACAAAAAACGTAATTTATTCTAATTGTTGTTATTGCAATTTACGAGCTGCGTTCGCTTCCCGCGTTTGCGCATCTGACTTGTGTCTCTTCTAGGTGGACCTCAGGTGTCAACACAACACCTATCATCCAATCATGTCTCCTCTAGGTGGACAGGCTCAGATGTCAACACAACACCTATCATCCAATCATGTCTCTCCTAGGTGGACAGGCTCAGATGTCAACACAACACCTATCATCCAATCATGTCTCTCCTAGGTGGACAGGCTCAGATGTCAACACAACACCTATCATCCAATCATGTCTCTCCTAGGTGGACAGGCTCAGATGTCAACACAACACCTATCATCCTATCATGTCTCCTCTAGATGAACCTCAGATGTCAACACAACACCTATCATCCTATCATGTGTCTTCTAGATGGACCTCAGATACAACACCTATCATCCTATCATGTCTCTCCTAGGTGGACCATATGTGTCAACACAACACCTATCATCCTATCATGTCTCTTCTAGGTGGACCTCAGGTGTCAACACAACACCTATCCCAAGGCGGCGGCTAAGATCAGGAGGACCAAGAACACGTTGTGTGTCGCCACGCTGTTCCTGGTGCTGAAACGCAACGTCTACAGTAATAACAGGACGTCCAGGTAACCAGGGTTGTTTTCGTCGACTAAAACTAAGACGAAAACTAAATGAAAACTAAGCTATGATGACTGAAACTATGACTAAATATATTGACGAATTCGTCAACAAATAAAAACTAGACTAAAATGTTATTTTTATAATAATAATCTGAGAACCGATCACATTGTGCTTCACTATATTGTGTTCTCTCCGTCAGGTCCCGGGATCCTCACATGAAGGACGGCTACCTGTTCAACATCGCTCTGAGACACGAACACAACCACCTTCCGTTCTGTGGTGTCGACGAGGCTTGGCAGAAGAAGACACCGTTCTGTGGCGTCGACGAGGCTTGGCAGAAGAACACACCGGATACGATGGAGTGTGATCTGAAGGAGGAGGACGTTGCAGTCCGCTCCATCTGTCCAGATCTCTGTTTCAGGTCAGAAGGAACATGTCTCGCTCTCTCTCTGTATATTGTAATAAATGTGAGTTCTATCGTCCCACAAACTGTAGGGGTAAACATCAGCCCTGGAAGCACCACAGACAACAATGTACAAATGAGCGACCTTTATTATAATGAATACAGAATAAGTATGAATTACAGTATATCAACATTAACCCCCTATTAAAACCAAGTATAAACTGCAGGTGTATATACATACAATGTCTCTTAAATAATCAGTGCATATACAAGCAATACTACACGATACAGTGTCTCTTTATATAATCAGTGCATCCATACGGCAATACACGATACAATGTCTCTTTATCTGGGTACTTAACTCGCATGGTGGCGGACCCTCCCCCGGGGTCTTTGCTTGTGACGCCGTCCAACTCCCCGGGGAGATACGTGTCGGACGACGTGACGTGCGGACAAGTTAACGTTCAGTCCTTCTCAGATCGCAGGTCTGCGGAGGAGCAATGTGAGCACACACTCTCTAAAGCCCCCTCTATATAACTACAGGAGACCGCAGGTGTAGTCTCCCCTCCTGCTGACTTATGACAACTAGCTCCCCCTCACTACCTGTCTTCACTGCCGGCAAGACTAATACCTGCGAACGGCCACCTCCCGCACCCAGAGTGCCGCTTCACAAGACGTGGGCTCCAACGACGCACAAACGTCTAATTGTCACTTTTATACTCGCTGCAGCTTGGTGGCCCGATTGTCCAAGGCCAGCCACATGCCTGTCCGAGGGAAGGGTTACTTCAGAGGCTGCTGAATCTACTGGTGGCCCTCCTTGTTCTCCGGTGACATCTGAGACAGTATCCCGGTCCCGCTGCAATACCGGTGTCATCACTCCTGCTGACGGGGTCCTCTGTTGCCGTTGACCACCCTCGGTCGCCCCTGCCGGCGCTGTCCTCACCTCCGCGGGGACATCACGGCGGGCCGGACGAAGCTGGACCCAACTGGCACAACCTGGAACCTCCGACTGCTGCCGTTGTTCTGGCAGAATAGGGCAGACCCTCCGTCCATCTCCCATGGATGTCTCATTCTCTGTTGACTCAGATGGCACTGGCAAGGAAGAAGTACAGGGTTTGAGTCTGTTGAAATGCACAACGGTTTCTGAGCCTCCCTCCATTGGCACTAGCCTGTAGAGGACATCAGTCACCATTTCTGCCACTCTAAAGGGGCCTTTATACCGTCTCTGTAGTTTGGGACACAGACCACGCTTTTTAGCCTTGTTCCTCACCCAAACTAGTTCGCCCTCCGAATAGTATTGGAATTTGGCCTTAAAATTATAGGCCACTTTCTGGTGTCCTGAAGCCCTGGCTTGATGTTTTTTTACTGCCTCTACAACAGTAGACAATGTGTCCCTCAACCTAGACACATACCCGTCCACTGAGGAAAAGGACTCCTGGTTGTCTATATTTAACATAACATCAACTGGCAAGACGACTTCTTGTCCAAACAATACTTTGTAAGGAGTGAAAAGCGTGCTAGCGTGCACACTACTACGGTAGGCTAGCATGACATACGGTAAAAGTGTGTCCCAATAAATGAGTACCACAGACGAAAAACAGTCTAAGTCCAAATTTCAGACTGACCCCTCCACGAAAAGGACTCGTTGTCCTGACCCCTTATCTATCATTTATATATTATGGATCAATAGTGTGGACTTAGACTGTTATTCGTCTGTGGCATTGACTGGTTCTCTTCGACAAAGAGGGATACCATATCTAAAAGTGTACGACTGAACCGCTCAATCAACCCATCTGACTCTGGGTGATAAGGTGTGGTGCGAGTTTTGTGCATATGTAGCAGCCTACACAGTTCTTTGAACAGATTAGACTCAAAATTGCGACCCTGATCTGAGTGCAGACTTCGGGGGGCACCAAACCGACACTCCCATTCCTCAGTCAAAACTTTAGCAACAGTACAGGCTTCTTGGTTAGGCAGTGGGAAAGCCTCTGTCCACTTTGAAAAGTAATCCCCGACAACCAATATGTATTTACTATTTATCTGGGTCACTGGGAGAGGACCCAGAATGTCAAGTGCAATACGCTCAAAAGGCCTAGATGTCACAGATGGCTGTAAAGGAGCACAAGGCAATTTCCCCTGCGTTTTGCGGTACACATTGTTTCACCCACATCTTAACGTCCCCGAACCATCCCGGCCAGTAAAAACGGTCTTTCACTTTCCCCTGCAGTTTTTGCACCCCCAAATGCCCTCCCGTAGAAACACTGTGCAACTGTTTCAAGACTTCAGGTACTAGCACCCGTCTAGCACCTGTATTTGGGATGCAGCATCAGAATTAGCCGGGGGGATCCTCACCAATCTACCTCCTTGTACCTGGAGCTGAGCCCATACTGGGACATATTTCTGTAAATCTGGGTGTTCAGGGATTACACCATCAGTTTGATTTTTACATTCAATTATTTGCTGTAACTCACTATCTGCCATTTGTGCCTGAGTCAACTCATCAATCTCATTAGCCACTGTAGGGGCCTCTTGCACTAGACACACTTTCGGGTTAGTCTCAACAATAGTTTCTTGATCAGACAGCCGTTTCTTTTCAATAAAACCTGATAGCCTAGAGAGGGCGTCAGCGTTGCTGTGTAGCTTGCCTGGACGATGGATGATGGTGTATTGAAAATTAGCCAACTGCTCAATCCAGCGGGCCAACTGCCCCTCTAAACCCTGACAGTTATGCAGCCACCTCAGGGAATTGTGGTCAGTTCGCAACACAAACTCTTTACCCAATAGATAGTGCCGAAAGTGTTTGGTATAATAATAATAACTTTATTTATATAGCACCTTTCCAAAAAACAGTTTACAAAGTGCTTTACAGATAATAATAGCAGTAAAATAATACAATAAGAATAAAACAAAATAAACACAATTAAAACATTACATAAAAAGGCTGTGCAATAAAGGTGAGTTTTTAACCGCGATTTAAAAGAGGATACTGAGTTTGCCAGCCTGAGATCCTCAGGCAGTGAGTTCCACAGCCGAGGGGCCCGTACAGCAAAGGCCCGGTCGCCTTTTGTGATAAGGCGAGATTTTGGGACCTTTAATAGGGTTAAGCTGGATGATCTCAGGCAGCGGCCAGGCTTGTAGGGAGTTAAAAGATTATGGATGTAAGCAGGTGCCAGACCATTTAGAGCTTTAAAAACAAGTAATACAATCTTAAAATCTATTCTAAAACTTACAGGTAACCAATGAAGTGCCGCAAGGACAGGTGTAATGTGCTCACTTCTCTTTGTGCGCGTCAGTAGTCTAGCAGCTGCATTTTGTATCAGTTGTAGTCTGTGAATGTTCTGTTTACTGATACCTGAATAAAGTGCATTGCAGTAATCTAATCTGGAAGAGATAAAAGCATGAATGACTTTTTCTAGGTCAGAAAAAATAAGAAATGGCCTGATCTTAGCTAATTGTCTCAACTGGACAAAACAAGACTGGACTACCTTAGTCACCTGGAAATCAAAGGACAGCTCAGGGTCAAACATTAAACCTAGGTTTCGGACCTTTCGGACCTTTATGGTATAAACCACCATACCCAAAAGCTCCTTCTTAGTAGTAGCATATTTGCGTTCAGATTTGTTAAGGGCTCTACTAGCGTATGCAATGACTCGTTCTCGCCCGTCTTCCTCCTGAGATAACACTGCTCCAATCCCTACATCGCTTGCATCAGTATCCAAGATAAATGGTTTACATGGGTCTAGGTAGGCCAGAACAGGGGCAGTAATCAAAGTCATTTTGAGTTGGTCAAAGGCGCATTGACAGGCCTCAGTCCACTGGAAGCGCTTCCCTTGCTCTGCCAGCTTATGCAAGGGGCGAGCAATATCTGCAAAATTCTTCACAAAACGCCTATAATAAGATGCTAACCCTATAAAACTGGCAACTTCCGTCTGATTAGTAGGGACAGGCCACTCACTGACTGACTCTACTTTAGCTGGGTCTGGCCCAACCCCATCAGCAGAAATGACATGGCCGAGATAATGGACTTTTGTAGAACAAGTTGCACTTGGATGGTTTAACTTTGAGGTTAGCCTGTTTGAGTTTCCCCAATACAGTATCCAGGCGTGTTAAATGTTCTTGGAAAGTGCGACCAAAACATTATGTCATCTAGATAAACTAAGCATGTTGTCCATTGCAAATCGGCGAGGATAAGGTCCATTAACCTCTGAAAGTGCTGGGTGCATTGCAAAGCCCAAAACTCAAGACATTAAACTCAAACAGCCCCTGGCGTGTGGAAAAAGCAGTCTTGTGGCGGTCCTCTGAGTCTACTTCTACTTGCCAATAGCCACTAGCCAGGTCCAGGGTGGAAAACCAGCGGGCATGTGAAAGGCTATCTAGAGCATCATCAATCCTAGGGAGAGGATATGCATCTTTTTTAGTAACCTCATTAAGTTTCCTATAGTCAACACAGAAGCGTAGCCCACCTCCCTTCTTTTTTACAAGTACCACCGGGGCTGCCCACGGACTACAGGAAGGACGGATTATGCCATTGGACAACATTTGTTTCAGGTTATTATTCACTTCTTGTGGGAGGGAGGGATCCTTCGGGGGTGCAATTTAATGGGTTGAGCATCACCAGTATCAATGTGAAGTTAGATGCGTCCTACCTTAATCTGTATCTCCCCGACTAAATACATCCGTATATTTATTAAATGACTGCCTAATAGCGGTCAACTTATCTGGGGCAAAACCTTTCCCCCCCACCCCAAAATGGTCCATAAGCGTCTCGGCTGTCCAAGGTGGCAATAGGGTTCCTCCCTCATCCTCACAGTGCTCCATCGTCTCCTCTCCCACTTCAATGTCTGTGAATAGTGTGCCTACTTTCATGCCACTCCTTAGTGGTAGAGCGTCATTGGTTACATTAATAACACGCACTGGCAGTTTACCTTGCTGCACCCTACAAACCACTCTGGCTACCAAAATGTCACTCTGCTTAGACATGAGGGAAGGTTCTAAAAACCCTTCAGCATAATCCCCCCACCCACTTTGGACCTGCCTCCAAACAATGGTCTCACTGCAGGGGGTATCACTGTATCAGTCTGGACCGTGACTATTTGAGGCTCTGATGCTGGGTTAAGATTTACCAAAGGAAATTGTTTGCCCATTATTTGACAATTATTTTTTCCCAGGTCAACAACAGCACCATACTTTGATAAAAAATCTAAACCCAGCAAAACTTCCTCTGAGGGGATGTCAGATACTAGAAACTCTGCAACAAGTGCAAGTGAATCAAATTGACAAACAGTCTGCCAGGACCCCAAAATATGCATCCCCCCACCATTGGCTGCTGTAGCTCTGCCAATATAATTCACTAGGTCACTTCCTCCACCGAAAGCCACAGTTGCTTAGGAATAATGGAGCGTGAGGCTCCTGTATCAACCAACACATAACAATCCAACCCACCTATTTTAGCTTTCAAATATCCAGAACCACCAGGGGCCACGGTTGACATAGAATCGGGGGTGGGCTTTGGGCCCTCTGTGCACACCCCCTCTAGTTTCCCTGTAAATAAGGACAGTCACGTCGAATGTGGCGAGTACACCCACACTCCCAGCATCCGTTGTTCCGCTCAGCTTCCTGTTTGAATAGGGAGGGTGCTTGAACTGAGCGTCCAAAAGGAACCGATACCGCTGGTGTGGTTGTAGGAGCAATTTTACTTGGGTGGCCTATTGCCTGTACTGTCGATTGCAGGGATTTAACTTCCTGTCGTAGGCCCTCTACCACCCCAAGCAGGGATTCTATCCGCTCGTCACTGGTAGATTTATCAACAACTCTGCGCACCTTAGCATCAGTCATTGGGCCCCCTCCCTCTAGACCCCTAATGAGTTCAAGCTCTGCAGCCAGGTTAATTGCTTCCTCCAATGTTGCTGGTTTGGCACTGCGGAGGTTAATACGCAAATCCCCATTTCCCACATGTGCAATAAAATGATCTTTTGCCAACACATCCTGGGTATTTAGATCTATTGTAGGGTATGCTTTAGTGACCAACCGGCGAAGTGCAATGGCAAATTCTCTTACAGTCTCATTATGTAACCTCCTACGTGACGAGAAGCTGGCCCTGTTCCAGTCCTCACTATCACATGGGTCTAAACATCTCCCCATTGCAGTCTTTAACAAGGCATAATTAGCTTTAGCTGCTGCAGACAACCCGCTATACACCTCCCGAGCTCGACCAGACAAAAGTAGACTCATACACTTTAATATCAGAGATTCATCCCAATTATTAACATCAGCTGCCATTTCAAACTGTTCAGCCCAACGATTTTAAGAATAAAGAAGTTGTTAAAAGTATCTCTCTCTCTCCTCTCTCTCTCTCTCCCCTAGTGGTCAGGAGTGTGATGATGATCAGAGCCTGGACGAGATCAGATCTGACCCCTCGCTGACCTCAGGTCAGTGTCAATAATGAGCCAGTATAATGTATCACATTACTAGTATAGCCCATTCAGACCTGAGGTCAGATTCTACAAATGTCTTCTAAATCATGACAGTTTTCTGAAAAACCCTTGTTTCTATATCAGTGGTTCTCAAACTGTTTGGTGTTGTTCCAAATATTTGAATATATATTCTTTCAGAGCAAACTTTTTTAACTCAAATCTTAGCTCAACATATTTTCAGATGTGGGTCGGCGGCCAATTACATATTTTTTGGGGATCCTTGACATGAAATAGTTTGAGCACCACTGACCATTCGTCCTGAATGGGTTTAATAATCACCAAAATGATTTGATTAGATTTAATTGGTTGTTTTGTGTGGTGTTTTTTTTCTCCTAATAATTAAGGCACATCATCTGGAGAGGACCTGAAGGCAATGATCGGTCACTTCTCCTCTGGAGAGGACCTGAAGGCAATGATCGGTCACTTCTCCTCCAGTCTGACAGAGAAGCTGGACGTGGACCCCCGAACCTTCACGGAACCGATCCGCGCCTTCCTGGAAGCCTACGGCGAAATGAGCGCTGATGACCGCTCCGTCGTGTCCGCTCTGCGGGGTTTCGGTAAGACGGTGCCTCGGCTGGTCAAAGATCTCCCCAAATGTCTGCAGTCTTCAAAAGTGATCGGCGTACGATGACGACAACGACAACCGCCAGCGATCGCCAGAAGAGACGGAGCGGCGCTCGGAGCGGAGAGGAGACCTGGGAGACCCCCAAAGGGCTCCAGAACGGAGCGTCTGTGTTCAAAGGAGAATCGCAAAGACACGTGCACCTCATTTCCTGGCTAAGAAAAATAAAAAGATGTGACCGTTTCTGACCGAGGATAAGATCGAGTCAGACATGGAATGCTTTTTTTGTTTTCGTTTTTTCATGTCATATGAAAGCAGGGAACCATAGCTTCAAATTGACATATTGGTTGTTCAGTTTGACCCACCAGTTTTGGAGATATGGCTTATAGAGTAATGTCACATTGTTTAAGCATTTATTTCATATTTACATGTCTTCTGTGGACTCTAACATTACACCTAGCTACATGTTTAAGCATTTATTTCGTAAATGTACATGTCGATTTCAGCTCTATGTGAAGAGTCTGCCTGTTATGTTAACTCATTTTGGATTAAAACTCTGTGTGTCACACTGTTATTTTTGAAAAGCAAATTTTGATTCTCTTGAATAGTTTTCATTTTGTTTTAGTCACATTTTAGTCACCTGGAATGCCGTTGTGTTAAGTCTAGTTTTAGTCGATTAAATATGAGATTTTAGTCGACTAAATCTACAGTACAGTTGATTTAGTCTATGAAAATTTATTTTGGTGGCCTTGATGCCATCGTAAAGGCTGCTTTTACACTTGGTGAAAATAGTCGATCTACAATCTGTCAATTTCTGTTGCAGAATCCAATGTATTCATCTGTTTGTTTTTATCCCACGATATTTTTCAACCCATGTTTTCCACCCAGTTTCAAGTATCTAATGTAATCCTGGGCGCTACACTTCCTCTGCCAACCTGGGGGGGCAGCTGACTGACCTCATGCTTCCCTCTATGCATGAGGAGTCCATGCTGCTTCTTTTCACCTGACGGGAGAGTTTCCCCGGTTGGACGTAGCACGTGGAAGGAACACGTTTACAAGAGGGTCCACCTTGTTCAATTCATCAAAACATTTAGACATATACACTTCATAGGCCTACATAGAGAAATATACATTTATATAGAGCCAAAAACAGGATCATCATCACAAAGGAGGTAAAAAGGGGTGAGTTACAGACCCAAACTATGAATGATACAATTCTGTTGTTTTCACAGACATGGTTGCTTACTTCTCTCTCTCACAGAATCTGGCAACCATGCTGGCAACACTGTTCACAGCGCATGCGTGGTGAAACACGTAACCCGGAAGTACATGCCTGCCGTGCGTCTGTGCGAGTTTTGTTTATATTTTTGTTGTAACTAACGGAGTAACGGTGGAGTGAGAACTGTGAAAAGCAGTGTTGGTATACTATTCAACGGTTTTCACATCAAGGTCCATTATTTATTCTGCATGTGAGCCACGCGGACCACCGTCTGATGACATTTAGCCTCAATTTAGCCGCGATATTTTGATATGCTTGGATAAGGTTTTGTCCACAACTCCATCCATGCTGTGTTGATGTTGGTACCATTAGGAGAGATAACAGACACACGTTGATGGAAATAACTATTATTCTACATTCTCTTGTGTATAGACTTCTGGTGAATTCATTAAGTAATGCAGATGTTTAACAATAATTTAACCCTTGGTCCATTTGGTTTCATTTCACACTGTCAAGAGTTAAATATCTAATAAGGGTCCATTTGGGTATACCAACTCCATTTAGCTGCAAGGGGACCACCTGGAACCCCCTCACGGACCACTGGTTGAAAAAACATGGCGTAAGACATCAATAGTTTAACTCTGGGTCCATTTGGTTTCATTTTACACTCAAGAATTAAAGATCTATTAAGGGGTCCATTTGGTTTCCAACTCCATCATTTAGCTGGGGACCACCTGGAACCCCCTCAAGGACCACCCGTGTAGAACTAGAACATCCATCCGTCTTCAACCGCTTATCCGTAGCCGGGTCTCGGGGGGGAGAACGTCATGTCTCCTATGCAGAAGAAGAAGTGCCCTCCGCCAACGACGGTGTGTGACGTCATGGAGTCTGTCTTCCTGTCCGTCAACGAGCACCTGACGTCGGTGGGGGAGGATCTAGTGGAGGCGCTGTGCGTGTCATCACAGCCGGAGCAGCGGAGGCACCGCGTCAGGCTGTTTGTGCTCCAGCGCCTCCGTGTGGCGGCGCAGTGGATGTGCAGCCTCTTCCACAGGCAGCTGGAGTCACTGCTGCTGCTGGAGGAGGAGGAGGCTGACGCCAGCAAACTACACACCAAACTACACCCTGCAGGTTGGTGCTTATTAGGGCGACCAGATGTCCCTCTTTGCGTGGGACAGTCCCTCATTTCCAAGACTTTTTAGGCGTCCCACAAATTGAGACCCTGTCCCACATTGTGACTGGCAGGCAATTGCATCAGTGTTCAAATGCCCTAATAGTTAGTCCCCTAATAGTTGGCCTTCTGTTGTAAAGATCTCTCATTGTCTCTTCCTGCAAGATGTGTTTTTAAGCCTGTTAAAATAGCATAAAAATAAAGCATGATTTTAAAACAAAATCTGAGACACCAGAGGAGTTTATAAATGATAGCCAATCTATGGTCGAATATGACATCAAGGCATTTAATAGCAACTCAAGTAGTAAGTTAACTTGCTAACCCGGTACTCCAGTATCGCTTGTGTGGGACAAGCGATACTGTCCCTCAAATGAACAGTAGTTTGGATCTGGTCACCCTAGTGCTTATACATTCATACTAAGCTCTGGTTGATTATATACTATATAGTGCTATGGCTACATGAAATGCTATCATAAGATGAGCCTTTGCATTCGCCTGTAAGGTCGTCATGGCTAGACTAAGCGTGAACATTGTCATGAGCAGTCTCCGTGGTTCACCCGATAAGAACATTTTCAGAGGCATTGGAAATTTCAATATGGTGGCCATTTTTCAAGATGGCTGACACCTTATTGTAGCAGTTGTGGTTTATTTGGTGATACAAGCATGAGCCGTCTCTGTGGGTCACTGGACAATAAGTAAGCTCGCGTCACCAGGCTTTCCACCTCGGAGGAAGGATTCGTCCGTTATCACTGTATTAATATACGAAATCAACCGTTATCAGTACGTTGGAATATGGCTAATATGGCCATACTGGCATACTAGACATTGTGGTGTTTGGCTGTATTCCCCCGGACTGCACGCATGCAGGGTGGTGGTGCAGACATAGCCTGGTCAAGGACTCCCCCTGCTGAACGTGTCATTTCCAACTCTATTGTCGGCGCATGGAAACTATGGGCTACTAATATTTACTATTCTCTGCCTATCGGGACGTAACTCGGACGGCGCGGAGTCGGGTCTGGTGGCCGTCGCAACGCTTGGCACGGCGCCTCGCTCGGCGGTGCCTCACGTGGCTCAAGGCCACCAGACACGGCGCCTCGCTGGGCGGTGCCTCACGTGGCTCAAGGCCACCAGACACGGCGCGCCTCGCTCGGCGGTGCCTCACGTGGCTCAAGGCCACCAGACACGGCGCGCCTCGCTCGGCGGTGCCTCACGTGGCTCAAGGCCACCAGACACGGCGCGCCTCGCTCGGCGGTGCCTCACGTGGCTCAAGGCCACCAGACACGGCGCGCCTCGCTCGGCGGTGCCTCACGTGGCTCAAGGCCACCAGACACGGCGCGCCTCGCTTGGCGGTGCCTCACGTGGCTCAAGGCCACCAGACACGGCGCGCCTCCGTCATTGACACAAAAAGCAAAACGCTCCCATAGTTTCAGTTCCGGATTTCCACTAGAGGGCAGTTGAATCATTGGTGGTGGGCTGGGCACGTCACCTGATCTACTCATTGATAAAATGGACACTCATGTGAGAGCCGGTGTGTTTGGACCGCAGGAGATGCGACAGTTCTTACCGCTATCGCTACCACCGTCACTGAATGAATGAAATAATATAGGAACTTTAGAAATACAACCGCAGGAATTAGGACAATACACAAACAGTAGACACACGGGTGCATTTGTTTGGGTTTATATTATTATTTAATGCAAACGATACGAGTGCTGCTGCTGTCAAGGAACCAGGCTGGAGGCGAGGCGAGCGCGTCAAGAAACACATTTTGGTGAGTCCAAACGCCACCGTGACTCAACTGAACGAGGCATTGGGCCAAATTTAGTTTTGCCACAACACTGGGGGTATTTCTAAGGTGATTATCACATACTGGGGGTATTTCTGAGGTGATTATCACATACTGGGGGTATTTCTCAGGTGATTATCACATACTGGGGGTATTTCTAAGGTGCTGATTACGAACATTCTCTTGATTATCTTGTGATAACATCCGAAACGGGTGAAATTGTGGTGTTCACCGGTCTGGAGCGGATGATAATGATATTGCTACGTCATGTTCAGAGTAATCTAGTAAGAGAGTGGTGACACTAGCGTTGACTCCCATTGTAACAATGGAATGAGGAAGTGCTCATTCTATCTCAATGGGATAGTTCCAGCCATAGGAGCAATGTTTGGAACTATAGCCCGTAGGGACCTGCTTCGATCAAAGCAACCATTAAGACATTGGTGGTAACTGGTTAATAGCAAGCTGTAGAAGTCTTGTCTAGCTTGGTAGGTCCATCGGAGAATTGTCCATGTGAAATATTTAATGGTTTTCTCTCATTGTTCTTTTTGACTAGACTACCTCCACCTTACTGTGTGTGAAGAGGAGGAGTTGTCCCCCGAACAATGCCATGAGAGGACATCCAGGCTGGTCCAGGACGATCCACAACCTCCTCCACACATTAAAGTGGAACAGCAGCAGACGAGATCCAGGCTGGTCCAGGAGGAACCACAACCTCCACACGTTAAAGAGGAACAGCAGGAGAGGAGATCCAGGCTGGTCCAGGACAAACCACAACCACCTCCACACATTAAAGAGGAACAGGAAGAGGTGGCTGATGTTTCAACAGTGGCGATAGTACGCATGAGGTGCAACACTGACTCAGGTAAAAATCTATTTACACCTGTGCTTAAGCCATTCAGGACGGGAACCCCTTTTGGTGTTTATAGCATTATGTTATACTTTAGCTATTGGAAAATAGCTCGTAGCGTGGCACTGCTATTTTTGAAAAATTGCTAAAATGTGGCGCAAATCTTAGAATATATATTCTTTCAGAGCAAACTTTTTTAACTCAAATCTTTGCTTCTGTGGGGGTCCCTGGAACAACATATTTTCAGATGGGGGTCAGCGGCCAATTACATATAATTCAGGAGGTCCTTGACATGAAAAAGGTTGAGAACCACTGTGTTAAACCATGGGGTGCCTTGGACGTGTACACGTATTTAGGTTTTGCGCATGCGCACTGCCGTTCACTTCGTTGTTTATGGACCGACAAATGTTGCTCAGATCCCTGAATCTATGGCGTTCTCCATGTTTTAGTTCTTAATGCCGATGTTCTGCAAGCACCTCGTTTGGAATATTAAAAGACCACTTCACCACTTTTCAACCTATCTTCATATAATAGGTCCTTACTAATAATCATGATAAAATGGCACCATTTTTTTCCTACTCAGTCTGTGTCTCATAGGAGGGCTGTGGGCGGTTCAGAAACCAGTCTGTGTCTCATAGGAGGGCTGTGTGGCGGTTCAGAAACCAGTCTGTGTCTCATAGGAGGGCTGTGGGCGGTTCAGAAACCAGTATGTGTCTCATAGGAGGGCTGTGGGCAGTTCAGAAACCAGTCTGTGTCTCATAGGAGGGCTGTGGGCAGTTCAGAAACCTGTCTGTGTCTCATAGGAGGGCTGTGGGCAGTTCAGAAACCTGTCTGTGTCTCATAGGAGGGCTGTGGGCAGTTCAGAAACCAGTCTGTGTCTCATAGGAGGGCTCCCTGGAACATATTTTCAGATGGGGGTCGGCGGCCAATTACATATATATTTGGGGCTCCTTGAGATTAAATTGTTTGAGAACCACTGACATAGGGTTTATTTTTCAGAGAAACTGTCAGGATTTTAGAAGTAATTTGTAGAATCGGTTCTCAGGTCTAAATGAGTCTTAACCCATTCTGGGCGGGAACCCCTTCTGGTGTTTTCACTAAGCATTTATGTTATACTTTAGCTATTGAAAAATAGCAGATCTACAAGCTCATAGCGCGCCACCGAGTGGCGCGCTACGAGCTTGTAGGTCTGCTATTTTTGAAAAACCCGTGAAAATGCGGCACAAATCTTTGAATATATATATTCTTTCAGAAGTTTTTTTTTTTTTTTTTGACGTCAGGCCTAAATGGGTTAAAGGTTTTCTCTCCTTCCATCTCGTCTAGACTTCCTGCTCCCTCCGGTATGTAAACGAGAGAGGAGGAGTCCCCGTCTGATTCCCGAGAAACCGGAGTCTCCGTGGAGTCAGGAGAGGACCTTCGGTCTGGTCCAGGAGGAACCACGACCTCCGCGACGTCAGGAGAGGACCTTCGGTCTGGTCCAGGAGGAACCACAACCTCAGGAGAGGACCTTCGGTCTGGTCCAGGAGGAGCCACGACCTCCACGACGTCAGGAGAGGAGATCCAGCCCGGTGCTGGTGGAGGAGGAGGAACCACAAGCTCCACAACATCTGTTTCCGGAGGAACCGGAGTGTCCGCGACACGAGGAGAGGACCTTCGGTCTGGTCAAGCAGGAGCCGTGGTCTCCGCTAGGGGTGAGAGATACAGAGCATACGATGTCTCTATTAGGGGCTGAGAGATACAGAGCATACGATGTCTCCACTAGGGGGTGAGAGATACAGAGCATACGATGTCTCCACTAGGGGGTGAGAGATACAGAGCATACGATGTCTCTATTAGGGGTGAGAGATATAGAGCATACGATGTCTCCACTAGGGGTGAGAGATATAGAGCATACGATGTCTCCACTAGGGGTGAGAGATATAGAGCATACGATGTCTCCACTAGGGGTGAGAGATACAGAGCATACGATGTCTCCTCTAGGGGTGAGAGATACAGAGCATACGATGTCTCCTCTAGGGGGTGAGAGATACAGAGCATACAATGTCTCCACTAGGGGGTGAGAGATACAGAGCATACGATGTCTCCACTAGGGGTGAGAGATACAGAGCATACGATGTCTCCACTAGGGGTGAGAGATACAGAGCATACGATGTCTCCACTAGGAGTGAGAGATACAGAGCATACGATGTCTCTATTAGGGGTGAGAGATACAGAGCATACGATGTCTCCACTAGGGGTGAGAGATACAGAGCATACGATGTCTCCACTAGGGGTGAGAGATACAGAGCATACGATGTCTCCACTAGGGGTGAGAGATACAGAGCATACGATGTCTCTATTAGGGGTGAGAGATACAGAGCATACGATGTCTCCTCTAGGGGTGAGAGATACAGAGCATACGATGTCTCCACTAGGGGTGAGAGATACAGAGCATACGATGTCTCCACAAACAAGGGACTATATTCATTTCGCTGCTATGCCACCAAAATGTGGAACGCCCTACCAACAGTCATTAAGACATGCAAATCCCTTGACTCCTTCAAAACCGCCCTCAAAGGGCAGCTACGGACGGCTGCATTTCGAAACTGGCCCCCGTAAAACCTGAATCCCCCCCCCCCACCCACCCCTTTTCCCCCTCACTGTATATGTTTCTTTTCCCTTTTTACCTCTATGATGAGTTCCTGTTTTGACTATATAGTTGTGTATATTAGTACGTCTCTAATGGTTTTTTGATGAATTGAATAGGGATGCCAGAAAGTGATCAATGATCAATCAATCCACTGTATCACTTTGTGAAAAGAGGAGTTAACGGGCAATTATGTTCACTGTATTTTGCCCGTAAACCTCAAGTTTAGCAGCATATACAGTTAATATACGGTAATATACAGGTGTGATGGTACATATACAGTTAATATACGGTAATATACAGGTGTGATGGTACAATTGGGGAGTTTACCGGAGTTTTTTGGAAAGTTTAACGGGAGTTTCCTGTAATATACACATCCGTATTCCATGCTTTTTGCGCAGTGTATGCTATACGTTCATTTGTACTTCTGTAGGACGACGGCTTCGTTCACCAAGTATTTTGGTTTGTTTTTCTTTTACTTTCCGTCACCGTGTAGAGGTAGTTGTACCGTTAAGTAACTTGAAAGATGACCTTAATCCATTTAGGCCTGACGTCGAAATGAAAAAAAAAAGTTCGCTCTGAAAGAATATATATTCAAAGATTTGTGCCTCATTTTCACGATTTAAAAAAAATAGCAGATCTACAAGCTCATAGCGCGCCACCGAGTGGCGCGCTATGAGCTTGTAGATCTTCTATTTTTCAATAGCTAAAGTATAACATAATGCTTAGTTAAAACACCACAACGGGTTCCCGTCCAGAATGGGTTAAAAAAAACAAATAAATGAAAACAGATATGGTGATATTATAATTGTCCCCGTATCGCCCCACCTCTAGTCTCCACCCGGCGAAGACGACCCGCTCCGGAGTCTGGAGGACCCTCAGGCGATGGCCGGAACCTCCGTCGTCACCGAAGCCCGACGACCCGACCCGTCTGAAGAAGAAGAAGAAACTCGCTCGGCGAGGAGGAGTCGCGCCTCGCCGGCGACCAGAACCGGAACCTTCGGCTGTCCGGAGTGCGGGAAAACGTTCGCCCGGCCGGGGCACCTCAAGGTCCACCGGACGCTACACAACGTGGCCACAGGGGGACACGCCCCCACGGGCCACGCCCACAGCCCATACACCTGCCCAGAGTGTGGAAAGGCCTGCAGCCAGAGCGGCGCGCTCAAGATACACATGAGGTCAGGGGTCAGAGGTTTTTTGACAGCAAAAGATTTTATAGTTTTAGTCGTAGTCTCTCTCTCTCTTGAATAGTTTTAATTTGGTTTTAGTCGCATTTTAGTCACCTGGAATGTTTTTGTGTTTAGTCTGGTTTTAGTCGACCGAATCTACGGTTGATTTGTGTTTTGGCGGGCCTTGATGCCGTCGTAATGGCTGATTTTACGCGTGCTGAAAATAGCTGATCTGCAAGCTCACAACGCGTCGTGAGCTTGCAGATCTGCTATTTTCAGCACGAAACCAAGTGTAAAATAACTTATACTGGATCTCTTCTCCACTAGTCCCTTCCTAACATTTTAGTCTAGCTTTTATTTGTCGACGAAATTGTCAATATATTTAGTCTTAGTTTTAGTCATAATAGTTATTAGTTTCCATTTAGTTTTCATCTGTGAAAAAAGGTAGTAGTCGACGAACATTTTTTGTCATAGTTTTAGTCGACGAAAACAACACTGGAGGTCACGTCCCAAACTCTTCTCCCTTCAAAACGACCTTACAGGCGAATGCAAAGACTCAACTTATGTCTTAGATAGTATTTTATGAAGACATAAAGTAGCACTCTATAGTTGTAGACTTAAGCAATAAGCCACGAGAGGTCTCAGGTTACCGGGTATTTTACAATGGCTGGGAGGCATAGGCACTAGGCAGACCCGACGCGGAGCGGAGGGTCTTCTACCCTCCCAGCCATTGTAAAATACCCGGTAAGCTGGGGCCTCGAGTGGCTTATTGCTTTTCTAAAACGGTTACAAACATATAGCAATATTAACCTAATACAACTATTACATTCACAAAAGTAGCTATGCTTTGCACCACCAGAGCGAGCCACATCACTTCCTTGTTTTGCTGCAAGTAGACCCATGTGACGGGAGAATAGCGCTTGATGTCTTTACGGGGCCGCCTGGAGCCACACATTCAGTCATATGAGCCGGGCGGTGCTTAGACGCCCGCACGGCATGGGTTTGTAAGGTAATCAAGCGCTCCCCTTCCCCAGTACAGCTACAGAGATGCGGAATGAGGTGGGAATGATATAAAGTGATTGAAGGTGTGGGTTATCGGTGAAATTTACACCGGTCACGTGACGGTAACCAGCCAATCAGAATCAAGTATTGGGACTAACCGTTTTAGAATCATTATTTCATTATATAGATATTCTACTGTTAGACAGATGTTAGGTTCTTAGCTTACCTTATGATCCTACAACTATTTATATGTATGTGATGTATCACCATGTGTTGTTCTTGCTTACTGTAAATCGCTCTGGATTTACACTTTAATTGCCCGGAACTATTTAATCCATTACATTCATGCGCCCAGTCGATTTATAAACACGGATGCCTTTTCCGGACGGACCGGCCGGAAGTTCATGATGTTGTGTAGCAGCTAAAAATAACCACAGCACTCGAGAGTCGATCGACAACAACGGGAGACAAGAATAAATCTATCCAGACTAGCGACTGGACCGCGGAGCGCCGTCTAACACAGGATCTTTTTTCAGAAAAAGACGGGATGATTTAGATCGCGATTTATGAACATTTTAAGATTTTCGTTTTCATCAGCTAAACAGAGGAGGGAGTTTTTCGATGACGTCTCACTCTTGCGCGTCACCGAGGAGAGCCCAGGAGGCGCGCCTGGGCTATACAGCCATGCGATCTGTTCTCGTATCAATAAACTTCGTCTTTTGGACAATACTTCGTCCTTGGGCGACGGGCGTTACTAATAGAAAGGACAAAGAACTTCATCCTGGGCGTTCGGAGTATTAACTGTGTCTGATAAACGCCTAAACTGTAAATTGTCATCGTTTAGGTCGCACACCGGAGAGAAGCCCTTCGTCTGCGCCGTCTGCGGCAAACGCTGCGTGGACGCCAGCGGCCTGCGCAGCCACATGAAGACCCACACGGGGGAGAAACCCTTCGTCTGCGGCGTCTGCGGCAAAGGCTGCAGCCGCAAGAACGACCTGAAGATCCACCTGCGGACGCACACGGGAGAGAAACCCTACACCTGCGCCATCTGTAACAAGGCCTTCGTCCACGTGGGACACCTGAGGAGGCACATGAAGACACACGTGTCTTTTTAACCCCTGAGGAGACACATGAAGACACACGTGTCTTTTTAACCCCTGAGGAGACAGATGAAGACACACGTGTCCTTTTAAACCATTCTGGGCGGGAACCCCTTTTGGTGTTTTTAGCATTGTTATACTTTAGCTATTGAAAAATAGCAGATCTACAAGCTTGTAGGTCTGCTATTTTTTGAAAAATCGTGAAAATGTGGCGCAAATCTTTGAATATATATTCTTTCAGAGCGAATGTTTTTAGCTCAAATCTTTGCTTCTGGGGGAGCCTCCCCCAGAAGCAAAGATTTGAGCTAAAAACATTCGAGGTCTGTTACAAATCATAAGTCTAGGGGTAAATGAGTGGGTAACATACGAAGGGGGAGCAGACACCAGGATCAAAATACGAGTATTTATTATAATAAGTATATATATAATAAATCAAACAACGTATTTATACAATAATGGCTCACCAAAACAAAAGATACAATAAAGAAAACACCTTTCCGAAGGGTGTGCGGAAACACATTTAACAAATAAACAATAAGGTAGATATTCAATAGTCAGCGGTGACACATTGGTGGTAGCGGATCGGGAGAAGGTCCTAGCGACGTTCCCCCCGAGCTGTCGGATGCAGACTGGCTATATAGAACACGGCGCATTCCTGGCCAAGGAGTGCGCACGACCGGCAGCCAATCAGGGAGTCAGGCGTTGATCAGACGCCTGGCTAGAGCCGGCCCCTCGTTGGTGTTACTACGAGGCAGAAAACAGCCAATCCAACCTGGAGTGGAATATAGAACACATATAATATAGAAAGCGCTTTCTATCCCCATATGTGTTCATAACAAGTCTAATGGATGTATAGCTATAGATATATATATATATAATAAGAGATATCAAAGATAGGTCCAAACATATATATACAATATAACTATAACAATACCCCCAGTTACCTCATATAGATATATACATAATATTAACAATAAATATATATATCTATACTACATCATATTAAACAAAACTAATCATAACAAATCATAACACACACGTGACCGCAGTCCACGTGACAGGGTCCCTGGAACAACATATGTTCAGATGGGGGTCGGTGGCCAATTACATATAATTCTAGGGGTCCTTGACATGAAATAGTTTGAGAACCACTGACATAGAAACATGGGTTTTTCAGAAAACTGTCAGGATTTGAAGAATTTTTTTTAATTTCGTCCTCAGGTCTAAATGGGTTAACATGAGGAGACGCACGTGTCAGTTTAAGACGTACTAGATATATTATAACCCATTTTGACCCGAGGACGATTCTACAAATGTCTTCCTAAGTTTTCTGAAAAACCCTCATGTTTCTATATTAGTGGTTCTAAAACATTTTCATGTCAAGGAGCCCCAGAATTATCTGTATTTGGCCGCCGACCCCCATCTGAAAATATATTGTTCCAGAGACCTCCCCAGAAGCAAAGATTTGAGTTAAAAACGTTCACACTGAAAGAATATATATTCAAAGATTTGTGCCACATTTTCATGATTTAAAAAAAATAGCAGACCTACAAGCTCGTAGCGCGGCACTCGGTGGTGTGCTATGAGCTTGTAGATCTGCTATTTTTCAATAGCTAAAGTATAACATAATGCTTAAAAGACCAAAAGGGGTTCCCGCCCAGAATGGGATAATATTATACCTTGTAGGATATATATTATAATGATATGGAAATACTGTAAAGTACAAGTCATGGTTGATGTAACGGAATTCATGAAAAGTCTGGAATTCAAATTTTTGTTGAGTAAAAGTACAAAAGTATTGCTATCAAAATGCACTTAAAGGGATAGTTCAGATTTAAGTATGAAATACTTACCATTAAGCCATTCTGGGTGGGAATCCCTGTTGGTGTTTTAAGCATTATGTTATGCTTTAACTATTGAAAAATAGCAGATCTACAAGCTCATAGCGCGGTACCTAGTGCAGCGCTACGAGCTTGTAGATCTGCTATTTTTTTGAAAAATCGTGAAAATGTGGGCGCAAATCTTTGAATTGTATATTCTTTCAGAGCGATCGTTTCAGCGATCAAATCAAATGAGCAAAAATCAAATCTTTGCTTCTGGGGGGGGGGGGGGGGGGGGTCCCTGGAACAACATATTTTCAGACGGGGGTCGGCGACCAATTACATTTTAGGCTTTTTGGGGTCCTTGACATGAAAAACGTTGAGAACCACTGACAGAAACATGCGTTTTTCTGAAAACGGTCAGGATTTAGAAGACATTTTGTAGAATCGTCCTCAGGTTGAAATGCCCCCCCCACAAAATGGAATTAGATTCCAAAGAATCGAATTTACCCTAAAAGTAAATGAATTCACAAAACTAACGTCATTTGTATTGTTGAGCTATTTCTAAAATATTAGCGCAACTTTCGCGCAACCACTTTATTAATGGCAAGTATTTCATACAGCTTAAGTTCAAACAAATCTGAACTGTCCCTTTTAAAGTACCAAAAGTAGAAAGTACCCATTATGCAGAATGTGGTCCCATTTCAAGTTTTCAAATCTAATGAAAATGGCAGATCTACAAGCTCACAATGTGTCATATCGCGACACATTGTGAGCTTGTAGATCTGCTATTTATAAAATGGCTGAAGTGATTAGGCCTACTGTTTTATAATAATAATAATAATAATCCAAGTCTACAAAATAACTAGTAAAGCTGTCAAATAAATGTAAAGTGGAGTCTGAGTTTTGGACCTGAGATGTAGTGGAGTAGAAGTAACAGTTTGTGTAAATTGGAAACACTCAAAGTGAAGTAGAAAAATACCTCAGTTGTTCTTGGATTAACTACAATTAACTTTATCTCCTCTGCTTTTCTTTCTTAGTTTTTTGTCGTTGTTTTAAGACACAGATCTACCTGGAGCAGTAAATAAAGCTTTCACACAGACCAGTCCTTTATTGTGTGTGTGTGTGTGTGTGTGCGCTCGTGCATGCGCTCGCTCTCAACCTGGGGGTTTTCTGCATTCTCTAATTGTGTAGACGTCTTGTCCATTTGGTTACATTTTGCACTCAAGAGTTAATGATCTATTAAGGGTCAATTTGGTTACCAACTCTCCATCATTTAGCTGCATGGGGACCACCTGGAACCCCCTCAAGGACCACTGGTTGAGAATTGGTTGCATTTGTATATAATTTGGTCCATCGGTCTGTAACTCAGAGTGTGTTCAATTGTGTGTGTTCAATTCTTTGATGAATTGAACATGGTGGACCCTATTGGAAACAAGTGTAATGCTTAATTGGGTCGTCCACTCAAAGTTAACAGCCTTTGTATTGAGTTTGTGCTTGAAATGTACTGTAATTCTGCAAACTGTTAATAAATATTTCAATCAATCAAAAAAGTACAAATGGAACGGGTCCATTTGGTTCCATTTGTACCCTCAGAGTTAAATTAACATTGATTTTTACAATATAAATTGGGGGTCCCAGAGATATAAATGCCATTAAATGGTCCGTAGACTAATGCATGTCAAACTGGGGGTCCTTGAAATTAAACGGGTTGAGAATCACTGCCAGAGCCGTAAAAATCTTCTCTTCTGGGGTCCCTGGCATATAACTTTTCAAATGGGGTCCGTGGGCTAATTGGTGTCAATTTGGGGGTCCTTGGGGGACCTCTGGAATAGACAGAGAGGGACAGAGATGAAGCAGGTGAATCTGGGACAACGCTCCACACGTCCCAAACTCTTCTCCCTTCTGGCCCCAAAACTGTGGAATGCACTTCCCGTTGCAATCTGAACTGCAGCCTCACTCCCAATCTTCCGCCGTAGTCTGAAAACCCACCTTTTCAGACTCCATCATGGCCCGTAGCACTTACTCTCCCCCTCTCAATTTCTCAAACGGTCTGCTATAAAGCAGCTAACTCCACCACCTCTCCCCCTCTCAAACTGTCTGCTAAAGCAGCTAACTCCACCACCTCTCCCCCTCTCAAACTGTCTGCTAAAGCAACTAACTCCACCACCTCTCCCCCTCTCAAACTGTCTGCTATAAAGCAACTAACTCCACCACCTCTCCCCCTCTCAAACTGTCTGCTATAAAGCAACTAACTCCACCACCTCTCCCCCTCTCAAACTGTCTGCTAAAGCAGCTAACTCCACCACCTCTCCCCCTCTCAAACTGTCTGCTAAAGCAGCTAACTCCACCACCTCTCCCCCTCTCAAACTGTCTGCTAAAGCAGCTAACTCCATCACCTCTCCCCCTCTCGAACTGTCTGCAAAAGCAGCTAACTCCACCACCTCTCCCCCTCTCAAACTGTCTGCTAAAGCAACTAACTCCACCACCTCCCCCTCTCAAACTGTCTGCTATAAAGCAACTAACTCCACCACCTCTCCCCCTCTCAAACTGTCTGCTAAAGCAGCTAACTCCACCACCTCCCCCCCCTCTCAAACTGTCTGCTAAAGCAGCTAACTCCACCACCTCTCCCCCTCTCAAACTGTCTGCTATAAAGCAACTAACTCCACCACCTCTCCCCCTCTCAAACTGTCTGCTATAAAGCAACTAACTCCACCACCTCTCCCCCTCTCAAACTGTCTGCTAAAGCAGCTAACTCCACCACCTCTCCCCCTCTCAAACTGTCTGCTAAAGCAGCTAACTCCACCACCTCTCCCCCTCTCAAACTGTCTGCTAAAGCAGCTAACTCCATCACCTCTCCCCCTCTCGAACTGTCTGCAAAAGCAGCTAACTCCACCACCTCTCCCCCTCTCAAACTGTCTGCTAAAGCAACTAACTCCACCACCTCCCCCTCTCAAACTGTCTGCTATAAAGCAACTAACTCCACCACCTCTCCCCCTCTCAAACTGTCTGCTAAAGCAGCTAACTCCACCACCTCCCCCCCCTCTCAAACTGTCTGCTAAAGCAGCTAACTCCACCACCTCTCCCCCTCTCAAACTGTCTGCTAAAGCAGCTAACTCCACCACCTCTCCCCCTCTCAAACTGTCTGCTATAAAGCAACTAACTCCACCACCTCTCCCCCTCTCAAACTGTCTGCTATAAAGCAACTAACTCCACCACCTCTCCCCCTCTCAAACTGTCTGCTAAAGCAGCTAACTCCACCACCTCTCCCCCTCTCAAACTGTCTGCTAAAGCAGCTAACTCCACCACCTCTCCCCCTCTCAAACTGTCTGCTAAAGCAGCTAACTCCATCACCTCTCCCCCTCTCGAACTGTCTGCAAAAGCAGCTAACTCCACCACCTCTCCCCCTCTCAAACTGTCTGCTAAAGCAACTAACTCCACCACCTCTCCCCCTCTCAAACTGTCTGCTATAAAGCAACTAACTCCACCACCTCTCCCCCTCTCAAACTGTCTGCTATAAAGCAGCTAACTCCACCACCTCTCCCCCTCTCAAACTGTCTGCTATAAAGCAGCTAACTCCACCACCTCTTCCCCTCTCAAACTGTCTGCTAAAACAACTAATTCCACCACCTCTCCCGCTCTCATGGAAGTAATTGACAATATATAAAGTTACAACACCAACTTTGATGAGGCTGTATTACTATGTTTTAAATATATAAGGTTTTCTTAATTTCCTGAAAAAATAACATTTTGGAGTTATCGACAGCAGAGATATGGTTTAAAGTCGTGTGTCATGCACTGCACAGACTGGAAAACCAACGTTTTGCTGCCATCTGGTGTTCACCAGCAGCCACTGCATGTGTCTGAAGATAATTGATTATGTCTGCTGTAAATCAGTGCTTCTCAAACCGCTTCATGTCAATAGTGCGTGCTGCGACCCAAGAAAAAGTGCCTAGAAAATTTTCGTTCCCGCGTCTTTGGCACTACGATTTCAATGCATATTTCCATAGACAATACCCTTCTGGACTTTGGGTTAAAAGTTCTCCGCATAATATCCTGCAGTATTTTGTCACAAGCCAGAAATGTGTATAACCAAAAAACGAAAATCTTGTGCTGCTGTTTTTGCTTGTAAAATGTGTTATATTGATTGTGGCAACACCAAATCTTTCTCAAATGTCATAATTACATATACCTAACATCTGAAACAAGTATTGGTGCCTTAGTTTAATCATATGTGAATTTAGATCATGAAATGTAGCAAATTTGTTAAAGAAAACTCTTCAACTTAAGTGATGGCAACTAGCTCAATGAAACATACACAATAGTTAATTTAGCCAAAAGCTTATGTTTCATACATAATGAATTTCACAATCTACTGTGTAATGAAAGGTAGAAAAGAAAAGCAGCCCACCTTGGCCCAAAATGGCTGAAAATCTATCAAAATGTTACCACGCCCCCTAAATTGGAATAATGCAAAAAATGGACAAGACTAAAAATAAATGCACTAAAGGTCAGAATTATTACAACATATGGTATGAAACATTTATTCAAGTATTACAAAGTGTCAGAATCTGGATTTAGCTAGGGCGCCCAAGCTGGCAACCTTTGGGGTCGCCATAGCGGCCAAATCCATGAAATGGTTTTGGCTGTAATATTTGAACCAGATGAGCTACAAATGCAAAATGTTTTTTGACCATTACAAACACATTGGAATGCTTATAATTATGATTGAGTGTGTCTGGAACCTTAATTTGCATATTTACAAGATGGCACTAAGTGAAAACGAGTGAACTTTTGACATTTTTGACAAACTTAAAAAGCATTAGAACACATTGAAATGCTCCGATTTATGAGTACATCTATCCAGAAAAATATATATGTTTTTATATATATATGGCCACTATACCCAAAAAACGTGCCACTATCACCCAGAACACCTTTAGGAACAGCCTAAAAAAAGCAACCTTTGTATGTTACACATTTAATTTATTTAAAACAATACAAAATTAAAGTAATGGAGTTCAGTACATTCCTATTGATATTATATTGATATTGAGTATGAGTAGGAGTATGACCAACTAACTTCACACTCAGCATGCACGTTGCTGCTGACCCCAGCACAGGGACATTTATATGTCCGGTGTCGAGTTGATTGGTTAGGCGGTTGTCTAGAACTACTTACAGTATGTACGCCCATGCATGGGTATGGGCGTATCAGTGTAGTGTAGTGTAGTGTAGTGTAGTGTTAGTGTAGTCATATATGGAGATCCAGTTGTCCAGAACCACTGATTCAAACTACCTACAGTATGTATAGTATAGTATAGTATAGTATAGTACCAGTAAGTCTGAGGGTGAGAAGCGACCTCACCCTAGCGGGCTGCATTAATAACTTTGGGGCAGGCCCATCTAGAGTTTACACGGACAGGTATCAGTCAAAAGGGAGACATCGAAGAGGAAGGATGGATGGGGAAGGATCAACATATGGAATGTCAGAACAGGTTCTGACATACAGTATATCCATATGGAGATCTAAGGGTTGGGGTCCGTTGTAGAGTTGCTGGCCAATATTGATGACATCAGGGATCTCCATCCCTGATGATGTCACGTGATGTCACTCACAAGACCTGGGCACCATATATGGGGGCTTTCCCCATGTATGGGGATTTTGAGTGATACACTGACTGACTGACGGAAAATGCGCAATTTCATAGTAAATGCGACCTGTAGTCGCAATAATATAGTATAGGCATATATGGAGATCAGGTTGTCCAGAACTGCTGATCCAAACGATATGCCCCTCCCTGATGACAGGGAGGGGCAGTTTTTACATACCAGGTGGACATTGGGTTTGATGATGTCATCATCTACATGCTAAACAGTAGCCTGGCTAATAAGCCAGACTAATATCACACAACACTGTCGCGGTATATTAGTCTGGGCTGGCTCCACTTGGATTTCATTTCCCGGGGGGCGGGTTCAAACATTTTCTCTTCGACGCAATTGGTCAGAGCTACTGTCAGTCAAAGGTCTCAAGCATTGAACGTCACTGTACCAAAGCCCGCCCATATTGCATACCGTGTCCCGATTGGTCCGACCTGTTCTCGGTTGTAGGAAAGAGGCGTGCTACTGAGCCTCGCCAGACCCTAATCCGCTGGCAGGCAAAACAATTTTTGCCAACGGCTGATTCGGTCTGGTTTATTAACCAGGCTAGCTAAACAGGGCATTCACACACCTTGGCACCATGGGCAACGCAGTTAGAATCATGCTTTTTGACTTCTCCAGTGTCTTCAGAACTATCCAGTCACAACTGCTTACAGAAGCTTGCGTTGATGGGGGTGGACCATGGTTTGGTGGCATGGATCTCAGACTATCTCTCGGGCAGACCGCAGTATGTGAGACTGCAGGGTTGTCTGTTCGGAGGTGCTGGTGAACATCACGGGCGCTCCCCAGGGCACAGTGCTGTCACCTGTTCACCCTATAAACATCTGACTTCCACTTCAACTACAAGACATGTCAGTTGTCACCTGCATCTCAGGTAACAACACTGTTGAGCATGCATGGTTACGGAGGTTGTGCACTGGAGCAAAGCAAATAGCCTCTGGCTCACTGGTCTGACTACTCTGGCTCAGATATTTTAGTGTGTGCAACAGGATGCTGCAAATGGCTGGTGAGGAAGGCGTTTTATGTGGCGGCCATATTGGATTTGGCCGCCATGGCGACCCCGAAGGTAACTGGCTCGGGTTCCCTAGCTAAATCATTAGAGCAGGACTACATCTGGGCCAAATTTTGTCCTTTTAATATTGATTGGCGCAGAAAAATCCATAAGGCCCGTGACTATTGCTGAAATCTTGTCCATATACAGTAGGTGATTATGGTCATTAAAGCTAATTATACTAATTATGAAAATTGTTCAACATATGAAAGTTAGCATCCGGCGGTTTCTACATGCTGGGGACCCATACATACTCAACATTTGTACTATAAAACTTTGGTGTACTCAACATGTCTTCACAATGGGACTCTATGGGCTGGCAAATAGACTGACTAACTGCACTTGAGCTGGGGGGGGGGGGGGGGAGGTGATGTGCAAATGTCAGATGCTGTGACACTTTGTGGTACTTGTATAAATGTTTCATATGTTGTAATAATTCTGACCTTTAGTGCATTTATTTTTTCTTGTCCATTTTTTTCATTATTCCAATTTAGGGGGCGTGGTAACATTTTGATAGATTTTCAGCCATTTTGGGCCAAGGTGGGCTGCTTTTCTTTTCTACCTTTCATTACCCAGTAGGTTGTGACATTTTTGAGTGGTGTAAACCACTCCTACAACTGGCTTTTTTGTGCAGAAAAAATGAGCATGGTTGCTATGTTCACCCTGTTGTAATGACGTAATGAAATCACACCCGGGTGAACAGGGTGAACATAGCAACCATGCTCATTTTTTCTGCACAAACAAAGCCAGGTAATGAAATCACACCCGGGTGTGATTTCATTACGTCAGACATGATTTCATTACGTCAGACAGACCTTACACCACTCAGTTCACACGGGTGTGATTTTTATTTATGTATGAAACAAGCTTTTGGCTACATTTTCTATGTGTATGTTTCATTGTGCTAGGTGCCAATCACTTAAGTTGAAGCGTTTTCTTTAACAAATTTGCTACATTTCATGATCTAGATTCACATGAGTAAACTAAGGCACCAATACTTGTTTCAGATGTTAGGTATATGTATTTATGACATTTGAGAAAGATTTGGTGTTGCCAAAATCAATATAACACATTTTACAAGCAAAAACAGCAGCACAAGATTTTCGTTTTTTGGTTATATACTTGTTTATACATTTCTGGCTTGTGACAAAATACTGCAGGATATTATGCGGATAACTTTTAACCCAAAGTCCAGAAGCGTATTGTCTATGGAAATATGCATTGAAATCGTAGTGCCAAAGACGCGGGAACGAAACCGAACGAAAACGGACCTCGCAAGGCCTACAAGGACCCCCACATTAATGTCAGGGACCCCCAAATTAATGTTTAGACTCGGTCTGTCTGTCTGCCTGCCTGCCTGCCTGCCTGCCTTAATGAATACAACTTTTTTTTTTAAATTCGATCATGATCATTTGATTTAATATGAAACGTTTTTGAGTGCAGGCTACCTACTTCCAAGTTCCAAGTCCGACTGTGCGTGCATGTGCGCGCGCGCGTGATTTTTGTGTGTGTGTGTGTGTGTGGGGGGGGGGGGGGTTGTCCATTTAGTGTCACAATAAATCATGAACAGTCCTAAAAAAACACTGCAATTTTTCAAAACATATTGCTCCGCCCCCTGCTATTTTTGAAAAAATGAAATTGTTTTCAGAAACTGTCAGGATTCAGAAGACATTTGTAGGTCTAAATGCATTAAAGTCTGGGGACGACCCATTTGGACCGGAGAAGATTCTACAAATGTTTTCTACATCCTGACAGTTTTCTGTCAGGAAAAGTTTCTGTCAGTGGACCTCAAACATTTTTATGTCAAGGACCCCAGAATGATCTGTACTAGCCCTTACCCGTTGTGAGATATTGCACCCACCCCCCTTGTGGCCGTGGGGGGTACTGCGCCCGGGGTGCGTTTTAATTCACTAATAAATTAATTATTAATCTATAATTTGTTAAATTGAAAAAAGGGCTTCGTTAAGACCTCCATATTATTATGGTCAATGCCTGTGTGAAAAGTGGGAGTGATTGGTGCAGGCAGTGAGGAGCTACGGCAATGTTTCTGACACACATTCAGACCCCCTGGAACCCCCTCAACTCTCCATCATCTACCTGGGGACCCCCTGGAACCTCCTCAACTCTCCATCATTTAGCTGGGGACCCCCTGGAACCCCCTCAACTCTCCATCTAGCTGGGGACCCCCTGGAACCCCCTAAACTCATCGAGCTGGGGATCCCCTGGAACCTCCTCAACTCTCCATCATCTAGCTGGGGACCCCCTGGAACCCCCTCAACTCTCCATCTACCTGGGGACCCCCTGGAACCTCCTCAACTCTCCATCATCTACCTGGGGACCCCCTGGAACCTCCTCAACTCTCCATCATCTAGCTGGGGACCACCTGGAACCTCCTCAACTCTCCATCATCTAGCTGGGGACCCCCTGGAACCCCCTCAACTCTCCATCTAGCTGGGGACCCCCTGGAACCTCCTCAACTCTCCATCTACCTGGGGACCCCCTGGAACCTCCTCAACTCTCCATCATCTACCTGGGGACCCCCTGGAACCTCCTCAACTCTCCATCATCTACCTGGGGACCCCCTGGAACCCCCTCAACTCTCCATCTAGCTGGGGACCCCCTGGAACCCCCTCAACTCTCCATCTAGCTGGGGACCCGCTGGAACCCCCTCAACTCTCCATCTAGCTGGGGACCCCCTGGAACCTCCTCAACTCTCCATCTAGCTGGGGACCCGCTGGAACCCCCTCAACTCTCCATCTAGCTGGGGACCCGCTGGAACCCCCTCAACTCTCCATCTAGCTGGGGACCCCCTGGAACCCCCTCAACTCTCCATCATCTAGCTGGGGACCCCCTGGAACCCCCTCAACTCTCCATCATCTACCTGGGGACCCCCTGGAACCCCCTCAACTCTCCATCATCTAGCTGGGGACCCGCTGGAACCCCCTCAACTCTCCATCTAGCTGGGGACCCCCTGGAACCTCATCAATTCTCCATCATCTACCTGGGGACCCCCTGGAACCTCCTCAACTCTCCATCATCTAGCTGGGGACCCCCTGGAACCCCCTCAACTCTCCATCTAGCTGGGGACCCCCTGGAACCTCCTCAACTCTCCATCTACCTGGGGACCCCCTGGAACCTCCTCAACTCTCCATCTAGCTGGGGACCCCCTGGAACCTCCTCAACTCTCCATCTACCTGGGGACCCCCTGGAACCTCCTCAACTCTCCATCTAGCTGGGGACCCCCTGGAACCCCCTCAACTCTCCATCATCTAGCTGGGGACCCCCTGGAACCCCCTCAACTCTCCATCTAGCTGGGGACCCCCTGGAACCCCCTCAACTCTCCATCTAGCTGGGGACCCCCTGGAACCCCCTCAACTCTCCATCATCTAGCTGGGGACCCCCTGGAACCCCCTCAACTCTCCATCTAGCTGGGGACCCCCTGGAACCCCCTCAACTCTCCATCATCTAGCTGGGGACCCCCTGGAACCCCCTCAACTCTCCATCTAGCTGGGGACCCGCTGGAACCCCCTCAACTCTCCATCTAGCTGGGGACCCCCTGGAACCCCCTCAACTCTCCATCATCTAGCTGGGGACCCCCTGGAACCTCCTCAATTCTCCATCATCTACCTGGGGACCCCCTGGAACCTCCTCAACTCTCCATCATCTAGCTGGGGACCCCCTGGAACCTCCTCAACTCTCCATCTAGCTGGGGACCCCCTGGAACCTCCTCAACTCTCCATCTACCTGGGGACCCCCTGGAACCTCCTCAACTCTCCATCTAGCTGGGGACCCCCTGGAACCTCCTCAACTCTCCATCTACCTGGGGACCCCCTGGAACCTCCTCAACTCTCCATCATCTACCTCGGGACCCCCTGGAACCTCCTCAACTCTCCATCTACCTGGGGACCCCCTGGAACCTCCTCAACTCTCCATCATTTAGCTGGGGACCCCCTGGAAGCCCCTCAACTCTCCATCTAGCTGGGGACCCCCTGGAAGCCCCTCAACTCTCCATCTAGCTGGGGACCCCCTGGAACCTCCTCAACTCTCCATCTACCTGGGGACCCCCTGGAACCCCCTCAAGGACTGTTTCAGGGGGTCATGACCCCTTGGACTGATATTGAAGAAGTGCAGTGTGAGCATATAATTATAGAGCATTAAACTCAGGCTTTATTCTCATAACCATGAGCTCGGTTCGGGGCTCTCCCCAGGTTGGCACCACCGGGTAAAAATAAATAAATCACCCTTGTGTGAAGTGAGGGGCGCTCTTATCATCATACATCACATTCCGTGCTCAGCCAATAAAATCATCACAAGTGTCATTTCGGCAAATCACTTTTCTGACCTCACTGTTTATCTTCAATACGTACTTTGCTCAGCCAATCAAATCATCGCTACGCGGTGATCAGCGAATCACAAGCCAGTTTTGTGTTCACAGAGCTGTAAAGCTGACCATGGGAGGGGCTAGGGGGAGGGGCTAGCAGCTCCACCTCACAAACTAAAGGGTTACAAAATGGTGGATAAACAAGACCTTTTTGTTTCAATAAAAGACCAGAAACAAAGTTCTTCTTTTTGAGTGGTGCAAACCACTCCAACAACCAGCTTTGTCTGTATGTTTGTGTACCTGTGCACAGGTGAGCATGGTTACCATGGTCACTGACATTACGTCAGACCACAGCTGATCAGGCTATATAAGACCTTGCACCACACGGGTGTGATTTTTAGTGTATTCACAATTTTTATTGAAATTAGCAGAATTTGTATTGAAATGAACAGAATTTGTATGTAAATGAACATAATTTGCATTGAAATGAACAGAATTTGTATTGAAATGAACATAATTTGTATTGAAATGAACAGAATTTGTATGTAAATGAGACATCGGGCTCTGATCTAATCAGGGTCCGACTGGTTTTAGAAAAGCGGAAAGACGATAATGTGCAAAATGTTACACAGTAAAGAGTTTAAACTAGACGTGAGTTTTCATTCAGGAAGGAAAGAAAACAGAAACAAGAAAATAAAATAAGTATCAAAAAGGTTACTTTATAGAACGTCGTATCAGAAATGAAATAATAATCACCAGACCATTAATTAAAAGCTTCCCCACAACAACATCCAGTCATAATAATCAATAATCCATTAGTAGACAACAATACCCACATGATTCATCTGTTGTTCTTTTAAGACCACATCATATGAAATGTATTTTGACCGATAAACCGTCTAAAAGGAAATAAAATCAATCTGTTCTCAAACGATTTAATTTCAAGGACCCCCTAAACCTTAAGTCTCGAGAGTGTACAGGGGGGGGGAGGGGTCAATAAACGGAAAACTATACGATTTCTGTACGTAGGCACGATACGATCCGCTTGGCGAAGAAACATTTAAAGTGAAAACAACCGTTTTTTTCTTGTTTGTTTTTTAATCAAGTGATTATGTTTTATGTTATTCTAAATACACATGATTAGCAACTTAAAGTATAAAGTGTTCTTTCCTTGCTCTGGTTGAACAGAAGAGGAAACAGGAAAATAACGGGACTCAGAAATGACGGCGGAACCGAGAAATCTTCTTCTCAAACACTTTTAAGGCTCCATTTGACACTCCTCTGCGACGCGGTGCCGAAAATACAGCAGATCCACAAGCTCGAGGTGTGCTGAGAGGGCTGAGCTTGGACAGCTTGTAGATCTGCGTTTTTCCTTGTCTTTTTTTTTTCACCGACCGCGGGCGACTAGAGGACCCAGAAATGACCAGTGAACCAATGAAATGTTTGCTTGCAAAACAAAAAACAAAAACATGCCTTTAAGGTTTGATTTAAAGGCAGTTGCGTGTCGAAAGTAGGCGATCTGCAAGATCACGCGTGACTGAGCTTGTATATCGGCTAAATTTTTTTGGGCGAGTGATACCGCACCAAACAGGATATGACACGGGCATAATAACGTGGCCTTAATTACGTCAGTCCCCGAACCTCCGTACAGACGTCAGAAGACGTCCTTGGCAGAGAGAGAGTTAAGCCCAAACCACAACCGGGTGGACGCAACGAAACAAAACAACGAAGCGGTTCTCAGGACAACCGCACCGACGCAACGGCCACTGGGTTGCCAGGTGTGGCGTGATGTGGCGTGGGGAAGCATTGGTGCTGGGTTGCCAGGTGTGGCGTGTGGGGAATCATTGGTGCAATTTTGGGCTTTAATATAGCCCAAAACTCAATGAGTTGCCTTGGTGTGGTTGACCTTGTCCCGTCCTTTTGGTGTGGTTTGGGCTTTAAGAACAGTATCTCTCAAAACGTTTCCATGTCAAGGACCCCCAAATAGACCCCCGTTTGAAACGATACGGCCCACAGGGACCACCCATACACAGGGACCACCCATACACAGGGAACACCCATAAATAGGGACCACCCATACACAGGGACCACCCACGTGAGGGATAGATTTCTACGGCCATACTTTAGCCAGTTGATTCTCAACCGTTTTAGTTCCAGTAAAAATATAACTTGCAGCACATTAATTTAATTTCACAGGCTGACGGGCTGAAGGATGAAGGAAGGCCACGGTGACGTTACAATAAAACACATCTATCTGTGAATAAATCATCATAATAATAATAATATAACAACAACAACACAGTTGTTTGGCATTCAAGAAAAAAATATATACAAAGACAGAGAGAAAGAAACAGCCAATCACGTCCCTCTGTACTGTAGCAGAGGGCCAATGACGTCCCTCCGTACTGTAGCAGAGGGCCAATCACGTCCCTCCGTACTGTAGCAGAGGGCCAATCACGTCCCTCTGTACTGTAGCAGTGGACCAATCACGTCCCTCTGTACTGTAGCAGAGGGCCAATCACGTCCCTCCGTACTGTAGCAGAGGGCCAATCACGTCCCTCTGTACTGTAGCAGTGGACCAATCACGACCTCTGTACTGTAGGTTCCCAAAATGTTTAGCTCGATATTAAGACCTTTGACCCAAACTAGAGGAAATAGCAGATCTACAAGTTTCACAACATGTTTCATGTTGTTAAAACATGTGTCTCCTAATTTAAGGAATTTCGTTGATTTCTCTGTGATTTCTCAGTTACTGAAATAAAGGAAAAAGTGAAAACAAAAAAATAAAGGCACCCACAACCAGTGCACTATAGTATCTATCTTCCCTGTGTGTGTGTGTGCGCAGTGGCGTGCACAGACATTTAGAGGGGCAGGTGCTCAAGTTAAAAAAGGGCACCTTGTGCAGCGCGTGGAACCGGCCGGTTGCCTTAATCCATTTTGGGCGGGAACCCCTTTTGGTGTTAGCATTATGTTATGCTTTAGCTATTGAAAAATAGCAGATCTACAAGCTCATAGCGCGCCACCGAGTGGCGCGCTATGAACTTGTAGGTCTGCTATTTTTGAAAAATCAAAAAAAAAGGAGAAAAAAAAAGTTGTTTTTTCTTTTTTTTTCAAAAGGGCACATTGCCAAAAGGGCAGGGGGTGCTCTAGCACCCCCTAGTGTCTATCTGTGCACGCCACTGTGTGTGCGTGCGCATGTGTGTGCATGTGCGTGTGCGTGCATGTGTGTGTGTACGTGTGTGCGTGGGTGGGGGGGGGGGGGGGGGGGGTGTTAGGGTCACTGCTCTTCCAGAAACAATACAAATAAATACATTCCTGGATAGCTCACCATTAATATGTGTGTGTGCGTGTGTGTGTGCACGTGTGTGTGTTGGGGGGATTAGGACTGTCCCAATCCGATCGCGTCATGATCAAAATGATCGGAGTCGGATGGGGAGCTATAGATGGTGATCTGGACATCCCTAGAATCAATATTAAATCCATATCATGACATCAGACTGGACATAGTCTGTGGTTTGGGATATTATGGTTCTGTGGTGATATGTTGGCATGAACGTGTTCTATAAAAATATAAACATCAGATCAGGATGAATGGGTATCGGCAGATACTCAAAACCAAATGATCAGATCGGAAATCAGATCGGAAGCAAAAAGAAAGAAAAAACATGATCGGCACATCTCTAGACCTCTAGACCTCTAGATCCCTAGACCGCCACAGCTCGCCATCTTCATCAAGCACGTGTCAGCAGATCTGTTATATCTGGAGGGGCGGGTCAGTATAGAAGGGGCGTGTCAGTAGGTGGAGCACGTCACTAGGTGGGGCATGTCAGGGGGCGTGTCAGTAGGTGGGGCATGTCAGGGGGCGTGTCAGTAGGTGGGGCGTGTCAGGGGGCGTGCCCAGGGGCATGCCAGTAGGTGGAGCCTGTTGTTTTTAGGGGCGCGTCATGGGGCGTGTCAGGGGGCGTGTCAGTAGCGCTTGACGTTGATGAACACTTTGATGGCTCCGGTGAAGTCAGCGGAGAGCAGAACCTCTGTGTGGTCTGTCTTCAGAGCTCCTGGGAGAGAGACATAGACAATACATTAGATACCAGAGAGAGAGAGAGAGAGAGAGTATAAACTCGGGTTGCAAAAGGGGCGAAGTGACCCTTGCAGTGATACTCTAACTCCGGCCTGCGGGCCACTTCCGGCCCGCGGCGCAATTTTGACTGGCCCACCAATCCAATGTGCGTAATGTCCTGATTGTCACGTAGCCAACACACTTTAAACTGAGCAGATTGGACCTTCCGTTCCAGAGATAACGGCCAAAACGTCTTTAGTTTAATGTGAGCTAGTGGGGGTTTTTTTTCTCTCTAGAGAGGCTGCTGTATCGATACAGCAGCACCATGAAATATCTGGGTTGACAAACGCGCCTCTGTTTAACGTTGGGCGCGTTTGGAAGCACCGCACCGGAGCACACTGGCCTGTTAGTTTGCATCGCACAGTGCGCTCAGTGCGCTATTTCCGAACGCGCCCGTTATCAAAGCCCTCCTTGCAATGCACTCCCTTCCCAGACCCCTTGTTAGGATGTTTACTCCAGTGGAGTAATATCTAGAAACTGCCTTCCATTTACATTTCACAAAAGATTTGCTCTCGTCGTACGTTACTACGTTCCAGTCCCAAAAAAGCGGTTGAGAAACCTGTGCAATTCATCCAGACCAAAAGCAAAGCCCCCGCTGTTAATTTAGCATCGCATTGTAAACAGCTGTGCCTCGTTATAACCACAAACGTTTCTAACTTGCGGTCACAGTCGCGATACTTTTCAGTTGTGTGGTACTTTCATATAACCTGACTCCGCCAGATGGGGCAGCAGAGAGTACACTGGGTTTGGTGGCCCTGGAGCATCGAGTCTGCCTGAGAGTTCCCAGATGGGAGCAGGAGGGGGGAACCCAGTGTACTCTCTGCTGCCCCATCTGGCGGAGTTAACTTTTATATGGATTTAACTGTAACAGAAAGTTCTATCCAGACTATCCACAGTCCCATCTCCAGTCACAGAGCTGGACTGACACAGAGAGGCGACGGCAAGCAGCACGTTCATATCCACAAGCTAGAAGTCAGAAGTGTTGCCAGTATAACTCTATGGCAGAAACAAGCAACCATGTCTATACAAAATAAACCAAAAAGAAGCAACACTGGTCCTTTCTGGCCAGTGTTGCCAAATCTGTTTATAAGTAATTTTGGGATTATTTTTGTAGATTGAAAAAATATTGGGGGTCCTTTGCTCTTGCCATGAGAGCCACAATGTTTGAGCCACAAACACATGTCCTCGCTCTCTCTCTCTTCTCCTCCTTTTGCATAAATTAAATAGGCCTATTCATGATTCTGCTTATACAGAAGTAGCCTATGTTAGTATGTTTTATGGAAACAGTTTGTGTTGAATGTGCTAATTGCACAGAATTATTAAAAAGAGAGAAAATGGCCAAGCCATAAAATAATGCACATTGCACTTGTCTTTTCATACATCATGTGGAAATAAGGCAAATAAAAAACTAACATTAATGTTGTCATTTTATCAACTGGCCCCTGGCCATTTTCATAATGTAGAGCCATCCCTCAGCTATTTGAGGGATGGCTCTACCTGAAGGAATTGGGGTTCCCGCCCAGAATGGGTTAAAGGTTAAATCTCCACCTGAAGGAATGGTCTCAGAGTCTATTAAAGGTTAAATTAGTACCTGAAGGAATGGTCTCAGAGTCTATTAAAGGTTAAATCTCCACCTGAAGGAATGGTCTCAGAGTCTATTAAAGGTTAAATCTCTACCTGAAGGAATGGTCTCAGAGTCTATTAAAGGTTAAATCTCTACCTGAAGGAATGGTCTCAGAGTCTATTAAAGGTTAAATCTCTACCTGAAGGAATGGTCTCAGAGTCTATTAAAGGTTAAATCTCTACCTGAAGGAATGGTCTCAGAGTCTATTAAAGGTTAAATCTCCACCTGAAGGAATGGTCTCAGAGTCTATTAAAGGTTAAATCTCTACCTGAAGGAATGGTCTCAGAGTCTATTAAAGGTTAAATCTCCACCTGAAGGAATGGTCTCAGAGTCTATTAAAGGTTAAATTAGTACCTGAAGGAATGGTCTCAGAGTCTATTAAAGGTTAAATCTCTACCTGAAGGAATGGTCTCAGAGTCTATTAAAGGTTAAATCTCTACCTGAAGGAATGGTCTCAGAGTCTAAAGGTTAAATTAGTACCTGAAGGAATGGTCTCAGAGTCTATTAAAGGTTAAATCTCTACCTGAAGGAATGGTCTCAGTCTATTAAAGGTTAAATCTCTACCTGAAGGAATGGTCTCAGAGTCTATTAAAGGTTAAATCTCCACCTGAAGGAATGGTCTCAGAGTCTATTAAAGGTTAAATCTCTACCTGAAGGAATGGTCTCAGAGTCTATTAAAGGTTAAATCTCTACCTGAAGGAATGGTCTCAGAGTCTAAAGGTTAAATTAGTACCTGAAGGAATGGTCTCAGAGTCTATTAAAGGTTAAATATCCACCTGAAGGAATGGTCTCAGAGTCTATTAAAGGTTAAATATCCACCTGAAGGAATGGTCTCAGAGTCTATTAAAGGTTAAATCTCTACCTGAAGGAATGGTCTCAGAGTCTATTAAAGGTTAAATCTCTACCTGAAGGAATGGTCTCAGAGTATATTAAAGGTTAAATATCCACCTGAAGGAATGGTCTCATAGTCTATTAAAGGTTAAATCTCTACCTGAAGGAATGGTCTCAGAGTCTATTAAAGGTTAAATCTCTACCTGAAGGAATGGTCTCAGAGTCTATTAAAGGTTAAATCTCCACCTGAAGGAATGGTCTGAGTCTATTAAAGGTTAAATCTCCACCTGAAGGAATGGTCTCAGAGTCTATTAAAGGTTAAATCTCTACCTGAAGGAATGGTCTCAGAGTCTATTAAAGGTTAAATCTCTACCTGAAGGAATGGTCTCAGAGTCTATTAAAGGTTAAATCTCTACCTGAAGGAATGGTCTCAGAGTCTATTAAAGGTTAAGTAAGTACCTGAAGGAATGGTCTCAGAGTCTATTAAAGGTTAAATCTCCACCTGAAGGAATGGTCTCAGAGTCTATTAAAGGTTAAATCTCTACCTGAAGGAATGGTCTCAGAGTCTTCAGAGTCCAGGCTCTGGCGGTCGGGCTCAGGTTTCTCAGCGGCTGCAGCTCCGCTCACGGCCTCCGGGGGCACTATGAGGCCCGGGTGAGGAGCAAAGATGGCCGACGTCACCACCGCGTTGTGAGCTGGACGCGTGAACGCACACGCACACACACACACACACACACCACACACAATATGTTAATTTATTTATTTTGAAAAAAACTGCTTGAAATATGGATATTTCTCAACATGGAAATGATTGATGATAATGCAATACACTGTGTACTGTGTCAAATACCTTAGAGGGACAGCGTTACCTTTCATTCCTTCCCAGAAGTCATTGCGGTCTCAGAGGTGAACTCACCTTTAATTCCTTCCCAGAAGTCATTGCGGTCTCTCCGTATGGACGTGAACTCACCTTTAACCGTTTCCGTCCGTAGGACGGCTCCACACGTCCTAGGTAACCCAATCGACGCGTACATAGGACGAGTGTACACGTCCTAGCGCATCCTCAATGATATCAGGCGAGGGGAGAATATTCTGAATTTTTTCCTTTTTATTATTTTTCAGTCGGACACTCGGCCACCGTAGAGTGAAGTAATATCCGTTGACTTAGCTGTTAGCGCGGCAGAAAGAATGCCTCGTCTCTCCTAATCCAGGGCGCTCTCCGTGGTTTTGATCCGACGGATATACTACGCGCTTCATTTCTGACTTTAACATGCCTCTCGTTCAAAATATGAATGCTTTGGAGCTTCTAGCGATATAATAGACTCGAGACCAAGGTAAGCTAACACAATATTTCTCCGGGTTTCTTCCGGATTGTTTCCGGGGGGGGGTCATTGCGGCCTCGCCGTACGGAGGTGAACTCACCTTTAATTCCTTCCCAGAAGTCATTGCGGTCTCGCCGTACGGAGGTGAACTCACCTTTAATTCCTTCCCAGAAGTCATTGCGGTCTCACCGTACGGAGGTGAACTCACCTTTAATTCCTTCCCAGAAGTCATTGCGGCCTCGCCGTACGGAGGTGAACTCACCTTTAATTCCTTCCCAGAAGTCATTGCGGTCTCGCCGTACGGAGGTGAACTAACCTTTAATTCCTTCCCAGAAGTCATTGCGGTCTCGCCGTACGGAGGTGAACTCACCTTTAATTCCTTCCCAGAAGTCATTGCGGTCTCGCCGTACGGAGGTGAACTCACCTTTAATTCCTTCCCAGAAGTCATTGCGGTCTCGCCGTACGGAGGTGAACTCACCTTTAATTCCTTCCCAGAAGTCATTGCGGTCTCGCCGTACGGAGGTGAACTCACCTTTAATTCCTTCCCAGAAGTCATTGCGGTCTCGCCGTACGGAGGTGAACTCACCTTTAATTCCTTCCCAGAAGTCATTGCGGTCTCGCCGTACGGAGGTGAACTTGCTCAGGTCGTGGTACGTGCTCCAGATGTAGACGTACTTGTCCTCCGATCCGCTCACGATGAACGAGTAGTCGTGGCTGAAACCAAAAGGATTGTGACATTAAAATAAAGTTTTTCTAAGTTTTCTTTCTTTCAATCATTTTATTTTTCATTTTTGCACAAACTGATACATGACTCACATATACATAGACTAACACCGACATACATTATACATACGTCCATACATCATCTTCTTACTACTTATATATTCCTGTATAGTCTTCGAAATCATAAAACCTTTGTACTTAATAGGAATAGTTCCTTAATTTGCAAAACCTCTTGATAATATTTCTGCGTATTCTCCTCCCATGTATTCCACAACTGGGCCCCAGACTGAGAAAAATCCCCCCATGTCTCCTTGGAGAACATGTGTCTAAGTTTTCTTAATCTTTTCCCGGTTCCCGTCCAGAATGGGTTCGTTGTGACTGAAACCAACAACAACGTTAAAATTACACTTTCTACGATCAGAGTCATCTTCAACGTCTCATCACAGTTTTACAGGTAAAGTGGATGAAATTCGTTTTTTGTGCGTGTGACCTGAAGCTAGCTTTAATCTGGCTGCTGTGTGTGTGTGTGTGTGTGTGTGTGTGTGTGTGTGTGTGCGTGCGTGCATGTCACCTGAAGCTAGCTTTGATCTGGCTGCTCCTGTGCGTGTGTGTGTGTGTGCGTGTGTGTATGTGTTCGTGCGTCACCTGAAGCTAGCTTTGATCTGGCTGCTGCTGTTGACTAGGCCTTTGTACTTCATGGACAGAGAGAGGTCACGGAGGTCGTACAGCCGGATGCGAGAGTCGTTGGACGTCACCAGAATCTGAGGAGAAAAAAACACACACACAAAAGACCTTTCAATGTTAACACGCAGTCCGCCACAACCGTAGAAAACCGTGTTAAACCATTTAGACCTGAGGACGTTTCTACAAATGTCGTTTTCTGAAAAACCTTTGTTTCTATGTCAGTCGTTCTCAAACATGTTCATGTCAAGAACCCCCAAAAATATATGTAGCCTAATTGGCCGCCAAATCCCATCTAAAAATATGATGTTCCAGGGACCCCCCAGAAGCAAATATTTGAGTTACAAACGTTCACTCTGAAATAATATGAATTCAAAGATTTGCACCACATTTTCAAGATTGTTAAAAATTAGCAGATCTACAAGCTTGTAGCTACGAGCTTGTATATCTGCTATTTTTCAATAGCTAAAGTATAACATTGTGGCAGTTCAACAGTGTGAATTTGCAGAGAATGAGATTTGTTTGACATTATCTATTGTGTATTTGTTGATTGATAATTGATTGTTGACTCCATTGAAGGGAGCAACTACTGTGGGGTATGGGGACCATGCCAACAGTGGGAGGGTTTGTTTAGAGAACTCTTTAATCATATTATGTGGATAATTTATAGTATTATGTGACACTAAAATGTATGTTATGAATTGCTATCGTTTTAATTTATACGATATATGATCCAAAAAGCGTTCATATTTTGCGGGAGAGACGGATGAGGAGCAGAAATGAAGCGCCAGTATATCAATCCGTTCAAAACCATGGAGAGCGCCCTGGATTAGGAGAGACGAGTCATTATTTCTGTCGCGCTAACAGCTAAGTCAACGGTAAGCTAACACGAGTCTAGAGTGTAGCATACGGTAGCCGAAAGGCGAACTGACAAATTAAAAAAAAGGACAAAAAAATCCGAATATTCCTATCTCGCCCGGTATCATTGAGGATGCGCTAGGATGTACCCCTCGGTTCGAGTCCCTATGACGTGTGGCGACGTCCTACGGACGGAAACGGTTAAGAGGGGGACCTGCCACTGCACACGAGTCAATGTAGGATTGCACAGGGTGCAGAGCAGACCTAGATAGAGCCAACCTGGCCAGTGGGCTGTATATACTTCCTTTTTGTATGCGGTTTGTTGGAACGACCCTTTCATGTGAACTCTGCAAGGTGAATAAAAACTTGTTGGATTGTGCATCAAAAGACTTGGTTTTTCAGTACTTTTCACTATTTTTGAGCTGGTTCAGTACAATAGGACAAAGTGTGACAAACCTAATGCTTAAAACACCAAAAGGGGTTCCCGTTCTGAATGGGTTAAATTCATCGTCTAGCCCGCCAGAACCGTAGCTACGTTATCCAGGGGTTTATATTCTTTAATACATTTTTATTTCATTTTAAGATGAAAGGGACAGGTACAGGCATAACAAAACAAATGCACATATATTAATTACTTGCCAACTAGTAACAATCAGTGGCTAAATGCCCCCTTCCTACCCCCAGGACCTCTTCCTACCCCCAGACCCCCAAACCACCATTGACAAAAAAAGGGAAAAATATAGTAATAATTATAATAACAATTAAATACAACATGAAACTAGATTTTCTAAATTAACAACAAATTGTAAAAAAAAAAAAAAAAAAAAAAAGTGTGGGGGGTGTGGTGCCTGGCCCTACTACAGTCATGACCTGAAGTCAGCTTGTGGTACCTGGCCTTACTGCAGTCATGACCTGAAGTCAGCTTGTGGTACCTGGCCTTACTGCAGTCATGACCTGAAGTCAGCGTGTGTGGTACCTGGCCTTACTACAGTCATGACCTGAAGTCAGCTTGTGGTACCTGGCCTTACTGCAGTCATGACCTGAAGTCAGCTTGTGGTACCTGGCCTTACTACAGTCATGACCTGAAGTCAGCTTGTGGTACCTGGCCTTACTGCAGTCATGACCTGAAGTCAGCTTGTGGTACCTGGCCTTACTACAGTCATGACCTGAAGTCAGCTTGTGGTACCTGGCCTTACTGCAGTCATGACCTGAAGTCAGCTTGTGTGGTACCTGGCCTTACTGCAGTCATGACCTGAAGTCAGCTTGTGGTACCTGGCCTTACTACAGTCATGACCTGAAGTCAGCTTGTGGTACCTGGCCTTACTGCAGTCATGACCTGAAGTCAGCTTGTGGTACATGGCCTTACTACAGTCATGACCTGAAGTCAGTTTGTGTGGTAGCTGGCCTTACTACAGTCATGACCTGAAGTCAGCTTGTGGTACCTGGCCTTACTCCAGTCATGACCTGAAGTCAGCTTGTGGTACATGGCCTTACTACAGTCATGAGCTGAAGTCAGCTTGTGGTACATGGCCTTACTACAGTCATGACCTGAAGTCAGCTTGTGTGGTACCTGGCCTTACTACAGTCATGACCTGAAGTCAGCTTGTGGTACCTGGCCTTACTGCAGTCATGACCTGAAGTCAGCTTGTGGTACCTGGCCTTACTACAGTCATGACCTGAAGTCAGCTTGTGTGGTAGCTGGCCTTACTACAGTCATGACCTGAAGTCAGCTTGTGGTACCTGGCCTTACTACAGTCATGACCTGAAGTCAGCTTGTGTGGTGCCTGGCCTTACTATAGTCATGCGGGTGTTAAGACCTTCCTCATGACGGATAATAGTTGTTATGTATATAAAATTATAAATGTTTTATGGCTCAGCCAGTATATAATTCTGCTGTGGTGATTTCCTGTAGAAAGACATCCCTCTGGCTCGCCTTTGGTTTCGTTCCACTGTTTGTGTTTTGTTTTGTTCTGTGAGGGGAGGGCTCAGCCAGAGCTCTTAACTGACCCCTGTAACTTCAACAGATCAAAACCACGGAGAGCGCCCTAGATTAGCAGATACGAGGCATTCTTTCTGCCGCGCTAACAGGCTAGTGAACGAGACGCTAATATGACCGAAGAACGAAGCGTACGGTGGCCTTAGAGGCTAAAAAATGAAGGGAAAAAAAGGATAAAATTCAGAATATTCGCCTGATATATGTAGCCTGATATCATTGAGGATGCGCTAGGACGTGTACACACGTCCATAGCATCTGTCGATTGGATTCCCTAGGACGTGTACACACGTCCATAGCATGTGTCGGTTGGATTCCCTAGGACGTTTCCAGACGTCCTAGGGATGGGATGTGTTAACTGACCCCTGTAACTTCAACATGGTCGTGCTCCGAGCTGTCCAGATCCGACCACGTCCTTTTATCGGGAGTAAAAAATAAAAACAACAAACTGTGATCCCTTTCCTAGTATCAACGTTATATCTATATCATCTGTGATTTTGGCTATTTTTTTTAAAGATTTGTTTTTGGCTTTTGTGCCTTTATTGATAGTATCAAGTGAAGATTGACAGGAAAGTGAGAGAGAGAGAGAGAGAGAGAGAGAGAGAGAGAGAGAGAGAGAGAGAGAGAGAGAGAGAGAGAAGGGGAGAGACATGCAGCAAATGTCGTCATGAACGGGACTCGAACACGCGACACACTGTCAGGCCAGAGCCTATATGTGGCATGATGCGCCTGGACCGCTAGGCCAGCGGGCGCCCATGATATTGTACTATTAACAAATGTACTGCTTCTGGCGTAACGTTCCGTCTGATAAGCTTTATTATTGACAGCATATTTATTTTTTGGCTCTGCCTTTCCTTGTTTAGCGCGATGTTCGGAGGTCTTTGCTGATCATCCGGTGATCCCGATTGGAACATTGGGCGCTTTCTAGAGCAAGGATGGCTTCAATTTAGCTCGCTAGCATCGACGCTATTTATTTAGCGTCTAAGATGGCCGCCCCAAACAGGATGTGAGTCCAGCGTGTGTTGCACTACAAACGGCTCGGCAGGCTGCGGTTGGCTCTGCGTCCAGCAGGGGCCGCAGATGGATTAAATGTGGACGGCATGAACGTATTATATAAATATATATATAAACATCGGATCGGGAAAAATGGGTATCAGCAGATACTCAAAATGAAATTATATGATATTGTTGATACTTGTGTGTAGAGGCTGTGTGTGTGCGTGTGCGTGCGTGTGTTTGCGTGTGTGTGCGTGCGTGCGTGCGTGCGTACCTTATTCTCTCCGGGCAGAGGCTCGATTCCTGTGATTTTACGACCAACTCTGTTGCGCCCCCTGGTGGACCTGACGTGGATCTGCGTGTGGTATTTGAGGCGCTGCAAACAATATAAAACAAACACGGTGAGTACAGTGAGTCCAAGAGGCTTTTTATAGAATCTCATAATCCATAAACCTTTGACACAAATGTGAACCAGTTTCACTGAATTTTACACTAGTTAATTGAATCAGCTTTAGCGACATGAAGATACAAAGCTACATGCTACATGTCAAGACATTGAGACTATTTAGCCCCCCCATTAGAAAATATATGCCAGGGACCCTCATAAGAGAAGATTTTTACGGCTCTAGCAGTGATTCTCAACCCGTTTAATTTCAAGGACCCCGCAGTTTGACATGCATTAGTCTACGTACCCCCATTTAATGGCATTTCTATCTCTGGGAACCCCAATTTATATCGTAAAATCAATGTTAATTTAACTCTGAGAGTGTACAAATGGTTCCATTTGTACAGACCCATAAAGGGTCCATTTGGTAAAATATCATTTAGCTGGGGACCCTCTGGAACTCCCTCAAGGACCCCTGGGGGTCCCCGGACCCCACTTGGGGAACCAGTGTCGTAGAAGATGCATGGTATTTACTGACCTCGGTGTCGTAGAAGATGCATGGTATTTACTGACCTCTGTGTCATAGAAGATGCATGGTATTTACTGACCTCTGTGTCATAGAAGATGCATGGTATTTACTGACCTCGGTGTCATAGAAGATGCATGGTATTTACTGACCTCTGTGTCATAGAAGATGCATGGTATTTACTGACCTCTGTCATAGAAGATGCATGGTATTTACTGACCTCTGTGTCGTAGAAGATGCATGGTATTTACTGACCTCGGTGTCATAGAAGATGCATGGTATTTACTGACCTCTGTGTCATAGAAGATGCATGGTATTTACTGACCTCTGTGTCATAGAAGATGCATGGTATTTACTGACCTCTGTGTCATAGAAGATGCATGGTATTTACTGACCTCTGTGTCATAGAAGATGCATGGTATTTACTGACCTCTGTATCGTAGATTAGAAGATACATCATATTTACTAACCTCTGTATCGTAGAAGATGCATGGTATTTACTGACCTCGGTGTCGTAGAAGATGCATCGTCCGTCGTAGGTTCCGATCACGGCGTACTTCCCGTTCTGGCAGAAGTTGGCGGCGGTGATGAGGCGCGTGGTTCCGTCCACCTCGTTCCACAGCGCCACCTTCTTGTCGGGAATGTTCCACAGGCGGAGCTTCCCGTCCAGAGAGCCCGACAGGAAGTAGCGGTCGTCCTGCGGAGGTCACAGTTTAAGGGTTAAAGGTCATCCTACAGGGGTCACACGGTGTTTATTCCGTCGACTAAAACTATGACGGAAAACCTTTTGTTTCACTGGCGAGAACTAAATAGAGTACAGAGTAAAGTATCTGTCCTCTCTCTCTGTTCTAAACTAAATAGAGTAAAGAGTAAAGTATCTGTCCTCTCTCTCTGTTCTAAACTAAATAGAGTAAAGAATCTGTCATCTCTCTCTGTTCTAAACTAAATAGAGTAAAGAGTAAAGTATCTGTCCTCTCTCTGTTCTAAACTAAATAGAGTAAAGAGTAAAGTATCTGTCCTCTCTCTCTGTTCTAAACTAAATAGAGTAAAGAGTAAAGTATCTGTCCTCTCTCTGTTCTAAACTAAATAGAGTACAGAGTAAAGTATCTGTCCTATCTCTCTGTTCTAAACTAAATAGAGTAAAGAGTAAAGTATCTGTCCTCTCTCTGTTCTAAACTAAATAGAGTATAGAGTAAAGTATCTGTCCTCTCTCTCTGTTCTAAACTAAATAGAGTAAAGAGTAAAGTATCTGTCCTCTCTCTGTTCTAAACTAAATAGAGTAAAGTATCTGTCCTCTCTCTGTTCTAAACTAAATAGAGTAAAGAGTAAAGTATCTGTCCTCTGTCTCTGTTCTAAACTAAATAGAGTATAGAGTAAAGTATCTGTCCTCTCTCTCTGTTCTAAACTAAATAGAGTAAAGTATCTGTCCTCTCTCTCTGTTCTAAACTAAATAGAGTAAAGAGTAAAGTATCTGTCCTCTCTCTGTTCTAAACTAAATAGAGTAAAGAGTAAAGTATCTGTCCTATCTCTCTGTTCTAAACTAAATAGAGTAAAGAGTAAAGTATCTGTCCTATCTCTCTGTTCTAAACTAAATAGAGTAAAGTATCTGTCCTCTCTCTCTGTTCTAAACTAAATAGAGTAAAGAGTAAAGTATCTGTCCTCTCTCTGTTCTAAACTAAATAGAGTAAAGAGTAAAGTATCTGTCCTCTCTCTCTGTTCTAAACTAAAACTTATAGCATGTATAAACTAAACATGTATCAAAGTATATCAAAATGAAAACAGCAATATTGACTATATGTATCATGTCGTATCGTTTTGCAATGCAAATAATCAATTGTATCAATGCTACATTTTTGTGCGTGGTATTTAGCAATTTTTAGAAGTAAAAAGAGGGGTTTAATTACTTAGTTTAAAATAATGTCAATGTATTTTAAATAGTTACTGTATCGATTTCAAATCATTGAATCGTATCGTATCATATCGCCATAATGAACCATGTATCGTATCGTCAACCATGTATCGTGATACGTATCGTATCGCTGTTAAAAGGTATCGTTACACCCCTACTAGCTGCTACTTTTGTTTTATGTTAGAACGGGGGTTAGCACTGAGGTCAAGGTTCACTTTGTCATTTCATATGTTTTGCACATATAGAACGAAAATCGTACTCAGGACCAGCAGTGTATGTTTAAAAAATCAATAAAAAGAATAAGCATAAAATCCCAAAGTGCAGTGCATTAAAACTGAGCAGCATATTCAAAAAAATAATAATTAAGACAGCTAAAGTGCATTTTTTTAATTTAAGAGTTCAGTAGCCTGACAGTCCCCGGATAGAAGCTGCGTTTGAGCCTTTCAGTCCTGGCTTTGATGGAGCGCAGCCTCTACCGAGTCACTCACCCGGGGATGGAAGGTGATGGTTTATGTGGTTAGAACAGGGGTTAGAACAGGGGTCACTCACCCGGGGATGGAAGGTGATGGTTTATGTGGTTAGAACAGGGGTTAGAACAGAGGTCACTCACCCGGGAATGGAAGGTGATGGTTTATGTGGTTAGAACAGGGGTTAGAACAGGGGTCACTCACCCGGGAATGGAAGGTGATGGTTTATGTGGTTAGAACAGGGGTTAGAACAGAGGTCACTCACCCGGGAATGGAAGGTGATGGTTTATGTGGTTAGAACAGGGGTCACTCACCCGGGGATGGAAGGTGATGGTTTATGTGGTTAGAACAGGGGTCACTCACCCGGGGATGGAAGGTGATGGTTTATGGGGTTAGAACAGAGGTCACTCACCGGGGGATGGAAGGTGATGGTTTATGTGGTTAGAACAGGGGTTAGAACAGGGGTCACTCACCCGGGGATGGAAGGTGATGGTTTATGTGGTTAGAACAGGGGTTAGAACAGAGGTCACTCACCCGGGGATGGAAGGTGATGGTTTATGTGGTTAGAACAGGGGTTAGAACAGGGGTCACTCACCCGGGGATGGAAGGTGATGGTTTATGTGGTTAGAACAGGGGTTAGAACAGGGGTCACTCACCCGGGAATGGAAGGTGATGGTTTATGTGGTTAGAACAGGGGTTAGAACAGAGGTCACTCACCCGGGAACGGAAGGTGATGGTTTATGTGGTTAGAACAGGGGTCACTCACCCGGGGATGGAAGGTGATGGTTTATGTGGTTAGAACAGGGGTCACTCACCCGGGGATGGAAGGTGATGGTTTATGGGGTTAGAACAGAGGTCACTCACCGGGGGATGGAAGGTGATGGTTTATGTGGTTAGAACAGGGGTCACTCAACCGGGGATGGAAGGTGATGGTTTATGTGGTTAGAACAGGGGTCACTCACCCGGGGATGGAAGGTGATGGTTTATGGGGTTAGAACAGAGGTCACTCACCGGGGGATGGAAGGTGATGGTTTATGTGGTTAGAACAGGGGTCACTCACCCGGGGATGGAAGGTGATGGTTTATGTGGTTAGAACAGGGGTTAGAACAGGGGTCACTCACCCGGGGATGGAAGGTGATGGTTTATGTGGTTAGAACAGGGGTTAGAACAGAGGTCACTCACCCGGGGATGGAAGGTGATGGTTTATGTGGTTAGAACAGGGGTCACTCACCCGGGGATGGAAGGTGATGGTTCATGTGGTTAGAACAGGGGTTAGAACAGAGGTCACTCACCCGGGGATGGAAGGTGATGGTTTATGTGGTTAGAACAGGGGTTAGAACAGGGGTCACTCACCCGGGGATGGAAGGTGATGGTTTATGGGGTTAGAACAGGGGTCACTCACCCGGGGATGGAAGGT